>NC_060107.1:2092500-2392500 GCF_021155765.1 Diprion similis
CGGCGTCTTTCAGCATTGCCTCCAATATATCTCTGGTTTGGAAGCACACGGCTTCTAGCGCAGCTCTGATTATGTGATACTGCTGAGTGTCTTCAGTAATTCCGCATATAACTCTGTGCCAAAAAAATTTTCACAGTTTAAGGAAAGAAATTTTTACAGATCAAAGAAGTATATACTAATTTTATCTCCATTATGAAATTTAACTAGACGCTAAACCAAATGCAAACTTATATATTTGCTTATATGCAGTGAAAATTGTGATGTCACATAAATTACCCTCTGGCATCCTGCTGCCAGTAAGGTGCGTACAACCCGGAGAAAGCTGGGACAAAGTAGACATCACCAGAGCAACGTACTCTTTCCGCCAAATCTTGACTCTCTGTGACATTGGCCATAAGTTGTATGTTATCCCGCAGCCAGGATAGTGCCGCACCAGCTACCGCGACTGATCCTTCCAAGGCATAGACGGCAGGAGAGCGCCCCAATTTATAAGCAACAGTTGTGATTAGACCCTGACTCGAGTCAACTTTCTGAAAGCGACATTAAATTTTACACAGATTTATTTTTATAAGGAATCTTTGAATTTTAGAACGATTTTGGGTTTTTCATATCCTTGCGATACATACCACATTCCCCGTGTTGTAGAGTAAGAAACATCCTGTGCCGTACGTTGCTTTTGCCTGCCCTCGTTTCAGACACAACTGACCTATTAGCGCTCCCTGCTGATCACCTACACACTGTATAACAGCATTAAAATAGTACAACGATACAAACAGGATTACATAAAAAAAAATCATGAAACGTGACTATTTTTCTCACGTTTTCTCAATTCACCGTATCTTTTCATAGTTAAATTTGTAAAGCAATCAATCATAGCTGAACTCACCCCTGAGATGGGTATTCCGCTCAAAACTTCTGGGTGAGAGACATGTCCATATATTTCTGAGCAAGATCGAATTTCTGGAAGGATATCCAGCGGGATACCAAAGAAGCGACAGAGCAATGGATCCCACTTCAGGGTCTCAATGTTCATTAACATTGTACGAGATGCGTTGGAAACATCCGTCATGTGGAGTTTTCCTTGTGTAAGGTTCTGGAAATAATATGCAATTCTAAGTAAGTCAGAGTATTGCTGATACATTCAATGCCAGAAAATACTGAGAATTTTCCCTTCTCCTCTACTATTTCTTGTGCAAAGTAAACAAACCCAAATCAGCCAAGTGTCGACAGTTCCAAAAGCACATCTTCCCGCCTCAACAGCTTGCTTAACTCTTGGAACGTTGTCGATAAGCCATCGGATTTTAAGAGCACTGAAATATGGAGATATGGGCAGCCCACAAAGCGGTTTGAGGTAATTCTTATTCCTCGTATTATTCGGCACGTTATCCAAGATATTGTCAATCGTAGTCGTGGTCCGCATGTCCAGCCAAACTGAAACGGACAAGCGTACGTTTAATCAGCTTCTCAAAATTCGAAATTTCTATGTACTCCAAAGCAATGAAAAAATATTCAATTATATCTACCGATGGCATTGTGCAAGGGTTCTCCGGTTTCCTTGTCCCATACCAAAGTGGTTTCACGCTGGTTGGTAATACCAATAGCTTTAATATCCGCCTTGTCTATGTCGATCGCTTTCAACTTCTCAATTGTCTTAATGATGCACTGATGCACCGCTTTCAGTATCTCCTTGGCATCCTGTTCAACCCATCCTTCCTGTGGATATATATTCTTTATCTCGATCTGATGCGAGGCGACAACTTCTCTCCGTCGAACGCTGAACACCTGTACAGATAATAATCAGTTTTTCAACTTGATACATGATTCGATAGAACGGGTGTGGCGGTTGATCCGGCTAAAAAATTCCTTGCAATAACGACGATGACGACACAAGCTGTACATTGAAACATGAATCGCTTCATCTACTCAACAATTCTCTTTTAAACCTTGAATTCTTTTCGTCAAAATACACTAATTTACTTACTAAAAACCTGGCACTGCTCGTTCCCTCATCAATCGCCCCAACAAGAGGACCAAATCGCCCAGTACTTTCTGGCATGTTTACATAAATTATAATGTGCGCATCGGTGAGTGCCAATCGTCCTATGATCGCCCTTCGTTGTATAGTAGTAGTTATGTAATTAAGATCATAAAACAGAGGCTACGAGATGAGTGATATTATCATAACCTACAAATATGCTGTGTGACCGATAAACAAATTTGTAAGTTAGATCTTAGATCGGGGCTCGACGGTATCCCCGCATTATCTGGGGCTCTATGGTTTGTGGACCATGATACGGAGTCACGCATTCATGCATTCAGGCGAATGAAGTATGTAAATAATTGGAATAACCAAAAAATAGATAACGAAGCATGATACGCGGTGTACGTGTGTGCGTGTGCGTGTGTGCGTAGTTGCTAATGAACGATGCGCCATCAAACATGACGGGAGACCTTGATGAGTTGCACACGTTGATAGAAGTCAAAAACACGTGGCAGTTAGCGGCCACGATTTTTGAGGGTATTAATCATCTTTCAGAACACCGTGAAACGTCATTTGTTTAATCAGGGTGTTCGACAGGGGGGTAAAAATAATAATACCTATCCAGAGGGTTGATTATTTTCTGTACTTATTTCTTCAATAGTCGTTATATTTGTCACGTTACAATCGTAACAGGAAACACGAGTTCGTCAACAAACTACGAGATTCGAGTCACGTCGCACGTTCGAACCGCGCCAATTTTAAATCGTTTCCCGTTGATGCAGGAAAAAAAACGAATTTTCAACGTGAATAAGTAACGAGGATTGATTTCTTGTTCTCCGATTAATACTCAGATCGGTCAGACTG
Organism: Diprion similis; assembly: GCF_021155765.1. Taxonomy (NCBI): domain Eukaryota; kingdom Metazoa; phylum Arthropoda; class Insecta; order Hymenoptera; family Diprionidae; genus Diprion; species Diprion similis. The sequence goes on from NC_060107.1 coordinate 2,095,346, forward strand.
CCCAGACAGCCAGTACATCGATAATTTGACGATAATCTGGATGAATTCGTTATAGAGTTTGAAATACCGCAAAAACCACAAATTGCCTAATCGAGCGCGCGTTGCCAACGTTGAGAAAATTTTCCAGAGAACCGAAGAGTGGTAACATCTTCGATCAGCGGGCGAGCGAGCAGCACTCGTCTCATTTCACTTTGTGTTACCGGTAAGGAGTGTTGCTCGTTACTTCATCCCCGCAAATTATCTCGTATACCGATTTCAGCCGTATTAGAATATCGCACTAATAACGCCACAATCGACATCGCATAGTGATTTATATATATTGTTTTTAAAACGTTACAGGAGGATTGATGGTAAACTGGCGGCGTAATAAAGATTTATTACCTGGCGGGATATCTTTATTACGGTAGAGTGAGTATCTTCTTCTTTCTACCAGCATTCTTTTTTCTCCTTCTATCTCTCTCTCGCCGTCTCTCTTTTTTTTCTCTATCTCTGTCACCATTCGGGCAAGTGATTATAATAATTTTCGATCAGCGTTAAAAACCCCTCGATTTTTCATAAATCATTTATCAAATCTCAACCAGAGTCTCGGATGTTAACAGGTTCGTGGAATAATAGAATAACGCGTTCGTAAATGTACTCAGTCGTTTGTTGAAAAATATTTCCGCATCAAATTTATACCGAATTCAATGTAAAACTTTTTTTTCACTCCCCCTCCTTTTCCTAGCTTTTTCTCACTCTCTCTAGCACTCTCAATATGATTGAGATAAATTTTCGAAGAGGTTAGCAATCTCGTGACGTGTCAAGCGAGCACTCCATTCCATATGGTGGTCACTGGCTCCACTACTGGTCATTGACATGCTGGCATTCAATAGAATTTCACATTTAAATTACTTCTCAAAATTTCGGATTCAATCGACCTCTTCCGCGACTTATTGTACGACAATAATTCGACCGCACGGATAATGTTACAATGACTTAATTAATTACCGTCGATCTTATTTCTCTTTGCGGTTGAAGATTATTTTTTAGCGAAAAAAAATTTCACCATAATTTACGGTGGGGTGTGTCTCGCATGATGATTTTTATTTTCCATTTTTAGTTAATACTTCAGGGTATTGGAAGATTTTTTTTTCCTCAAATTTATTATCTCGTTATTTTTCCAAATCGAATCCTTCCGAACTTCCTGGTTTTTTTTTTCCCTTAATGATTATTATTATTATTATTTTTTTTTTTACTTTTTCGTTCCTTTTTCGTCCACAACCTTATCACGTTCTGAATAGTAGATAACGGGTTAACCTAAAAAAAAAGACACTAGAATAGAAGTATTACAAAGTCACTTCTATGTGCTTATGAATGTATGCGTGAATATCTGTGCTAGCTTATCACTATACTTTAATATTTCCTCTCCGTTCGCAAGATTCTTATCGCCTCCCATACAAATGAGAGTTCTTAGAGACTCCCATAGGAGCGAGGATAAAAAAGTCGTTTGAATGAGAATCTAAAACTTTTATTCAGAGGTGTAATAACCTGCTTATTGTGCAAATATTTGGTATCCAGTTCTAATATACCACTTTATCCAACATTCCAACTAATTAACAAATAAAATATCATCTCTAGGATTATAGGTTTCATATTTTTCCACCTATGACGAGGTGAAAAAAGTGAACGACTTCCAGCCAAGATTCAGTTTACTGTTTCCTCCTTTGCTAAATTACTTACGTGAAATATTTTCAATGTACTTTTTTGTCTGGGTGCAGTGCTACTGTAAGGACTTGGCACGAAATAGGACATCCCAAAAATGCAGCAGCAATCAGTAATGGAAGAGGGTACGGCCTATGAGCCACCCACATACAGCTACGATGAGACCTTCCCGGTTCTCCCCGAATCAGCCAGCCCAATCTCCAGCAGCCCCAATCCCCTTTCAACGAAAAACAACAGTATGCGTGTTGGTTGTTCGGTCGTGACACAGGTACTGATCATTATTGTTGCTACTTGAGAAACCATAGTCTCGGATTCCTGATTTTCCTCTTATTAGTGCATTTTTTCTCATGAAAATTAAATTTCAGGTTTTCCATGTTCCTGTCGAAGAGCGCAAGTTTGACCATAGCGACAAATTTGGAGAAGGTGAATCGGTGAGAACCTGCCTTGCAATAATGAAGGAAAGTGGTGCTCACATTGAGATATCATCCTCCAAAGATCAGTCATTGACATTTCTAGTCACTGGCAAACAAAACGAAGTCTTGGAAGCTCGACGTCGTATTCTGACAACGTTCCAAACCCAGGTAGACAAAAATATCCTGACTTGAATGCATGAAAAATACAATACTTGAAATTTTCATTTCACCTGCCATGAAAATGTTCATGTCAGTCCTTTGTTATTTCTACTAAAAAAAAAAACAAAAAAAAAAAACAAAAAAAAAAAACGATGATACTTGATAATGTTTATTTTACGTATTTTTAAAGTACCATCACGCCGTACGGATATTTATTCAAGCTTTTACAGCCGTCACTTTATTATTTCTCACAACTGTATGCTTTGAGCATGGATGTATTTGACATTGGCGTTTAAGTTCAATCGGGCCTATTATTGACATACCATGTAATTTCAGGCGAATAAACAACTCAACATTCCTAAAGAACATCATCGCTGGATCCTGGGCAAGCAAGGACAGAGATTGAAGGATTTAGAGAAGACGACAGCTACAAAAATTCAAATACCTTCAGTGCAGGATCAGTCCGATACGATAACAATCACTGGCACTAAGGAAGGTATTGAAAAGGCTGAGCATGAAATCAAAGTGATTTCCGACGAACAGGTAAATTTTTTTCCTATACCGAAAAAAGACGTGGCTTCCCAGTTTTGCTGGCGGACATTTGATAACAATATTTTCTCCCTCTTCAAATTTCAGTCAAAAAAGGCTTTCGAGATTGTTAGTGTGCCAACGATTTACCATCCTTTTATACATGGTCCCCGTAATGAAACTCTAAATGCAATGATCGCTGAAACCGGGGCGCGTATAAACATTCCTCCGCCGTCGGTACAAAAAGATGAAATAACTATAGCAGGTGAAAAGGAAGGTGTTCTAGCAGCGAAAGAAAAGATCGAAGCTATCCACAGAGACATGGTACGATTTTGGGTGTTATATGAAATTTAACGTTTAGGCGTGAAATAATATTCCAGTTTTTTGAATGTGTGCCTGATTGAATTCTTAGGCGCAAAGATGCACAACGGTGTCCGTTGAAGTGCCAAAATCTCAACACAAGCACGTCATCGGACCCCGTGGAAGTACCATTGCCGAAATACTGCAGCTTACTGGCGTCAGTGTGGAGATGCCTTCTGCAGATTCAGCAACAGGAACTATAACCCTTCGTGGCCCACAAGAGAAGCTTGGACTCGGTGAGATTTGATGCAAAAAATTCATTTCTGACAATCTATTGATCGCCGTGACTTACAAATGAGCCTTATCTTCATTTTTTTTCTTAGCACTGGGTAAAGTTTATGAAAAGGCAAACAGTGTCCGTAGCACAACAGTCGAGGCTCCTGCTTGGATCCATAAATACATTATCGGCCGTAAAGGAGCAAACATCAAAAAAATAACCCAAGACTTAAGCAACGTTCATGTGGAATTTACCAACACAGAAGATAAGATCAAGATCGAAGGACCCCCTGAAGATGTAGAAAAAGTTCAAACTGAACTACAGAACATGGTCACTGATCTCATCGACAAGCTTACATTCGCCGAGCTTAACGTTGATCCCAAATTCTACAAGCATATTATTGGGAAGAACGGAACGAACGGTAAGCAAGGGGTCGTTGTTTTTTACTATTCAATCTTTGTCAGTATTCACATATTAAGATATTTTCTAAACGTTTTCTAGTTAATCGTTTGAATGAGGAGACTGGAGTTGTGATCAACATATCTGAGAACGACGGGAAAAACCTTATTCGCATTGAGGGAAACTATGCTGGCGTAGAAAAAGCCAAAAAGGTAAGCTCATTTTTTGATGTGTGTAATACATGTACCAATATGAAATGTTGATCATCAGGAGCTCATGGAGATGGTTGAGAAATTGGAAAATGAAAAGGAAAAGGACGTTATAATCGACCATCGTTATTACCGCAGCATTATTGGAAGCAAAGGCGATAACATCAAAGAAATCAGAGACAAGTTCAATCAAGTCCAAATAACTATCCCTGGACTAGGTAAAATATCGTTCAATATCACGTAGCAAAATTTGAAATTTGAAGTATTCTTAGCATTCAATACATTTTCTTTTATTCTTATAGGCGAAAAACGTGATGTGGTAAAAATTCGAGGCCCCAAAGAGGACGTGGATAAGTGCCACAAATATTTGATGAAGTTGGTCAAAGAGCTTAACGAGAATAGCTTTGTAATGGAGGTTCCTATTTTTAAACAATTTCACAAGTTCGTCATAGGTAAAGGGGGCGCCAATATTCGCAAGGTTGGTTTGGAACTCTCATGTCCTTGATTATTATTATCTCCTGATATAATCAGAGCGAAGTTGGAAAAAGATACGTATACTTATTACATAAATTTATATGTATTTTTCAATTAGATTCGAGAAGAAACTCAAACGAAGATCGACTTGCCAGCTGAGGGTGAGAAAAGCGACGTTATCACTATAACGGGAAAGAAGGAAAATGTTGAAGAGGCTAAAGAGAAAATTCAAAAGATCCAAAATGAATTGGTACGGTTTACTTTTTTCCAGAATTTCTAATTGAATATTTTTATTCATTACTTTTCACCCTATTATTCAAAAAGTTACTTATTAATTGCAGGCAAACATAGTCACGGACGAGATTGTAATACCTCCAAAGTTTTACAATTCACTAATTGGAACTGGAGGAAAATTAATTCATTCCATTATGGAAGACTGCGGAGGAGTTGCTATCAAGTTTCCAACTGCCGAGAGTCAAAGCGATAAGGTAATTAAACGCCTGGGAATGAGATTCCACTTTGCAAAAGGTATTGGTAATTAGAGTGCAAGTAAAACATTGCTACTATTCAATAGGTCAGCATCAGGGGGCCAAAAGATGACGTCGAAAAGGCAAAACAACAGCTTTTAGAATTATCCAATGAGAAACTTCTGTCTAGCTTCACTGCTGAAGTTCGAGCCAAGGCCCAACATCACAAATTCCTTATCGGAAAAAGCGGTGCGAACATTAAGAAGGTAATAAACAATTTGGTAATTCTCAAGTTCAATCGAGTGTTACTCGTGATTCCACGTAAGGCATTTTTTGATTTTGATATATCTTTTTCCCCCATAGATCCGGGAATCCACGGGAGCACGAATTATTTTCCCAACTGACAAAGACGAGGACAAAGAGGTTATCATGATCATTGGCAAGCAAGATGCTGTAGACAAGGCCAAAGCCGAGCTTGAATCTACCATTAAAGAAATAGTAAGCTTCCGTGGCTGGAATTCAATTCAAAACACAAAACAAAAGTAAATAAAAAAATTTATGGAAATTATTCTCACAGGACAATATCACAGAGAGTGAAGTCAGCATTGAGCCCAAGCATCACAGACACTTTGTGGCTCGTAGAGGAGAAGTACTTCACCGAATCGCAGAAGAATGTGGTGGAGTTCAAATCTCTTTCCCACGCGCTGGTGTCGACAGCGACCGCGTTGTCATCAAGGGAGCGCTTGAATGTATCAAAGCTGCGAAACAACGTATGTTGGAAATTGTCCAAGAGCTGGTAAGTAGTAAATTTGTAATTGTAACCAATCTTTATAACTCAATTTAAACCTGAAGTCGTATTTTCCAGTGTATTATGTACCGAATTACTCATAAAAATTTTATTCACATTCTAAAAATCTTTGATTAAACCTGGTATATTCTTACACATTATTTTTACCTCACAGGAATCTATGGTAACAATCGAATGTATAATTCCGCAACGACATCACCGCACAGTTATGGGTGCTAGAGGCTGCAAGGTTCAGGGTATCACTGCAGATTTTGATGTGCAAATCAAATTTCCAGATCGTGTTGTGCAGGGTAATTATATCAATGCTTACCTTTTTATAATGCACAGTTAATGTACTCTGAAACGAAAAAATATCGGTACAATTTGACACCATTTTACCGATATCAGTTGAGTAAAATTTAATTTTCAAATTTCCACACAACTTTTTACAGAAGAACATCGTCCCGATGAACAAGTCAATGGCGAGGATGCAGAGGCAGTAGAAACCGTTCCTGCTTGCGATATAATCCGAATCACTGGACAGCCAGACAAGGCAGAGGCAGCTCGACAAGCTCTTTTAAGTCTTGTTCCAATCACTATTGAGGTGCGTTGAGAAAGTTTGTTTTGTATGCGATATTCACTTATAGATACGAATAATCTATTGATTTTTTCTCTCAGGTTGAAGTGCCGTTCGACCTTCATCGCTCGATCATAGGACAACGAGGTCGCGAAGTCAAAGAGCTAATGGAAAAATACGATGTACATATCATGCTGTCACCGGCTGAACAAAAATTAGATTTTATCAAGGTAATAAAATCTTCATTCAATTACAGATTTCAATTTTGACGCAACTTGAGTAATTTTCTTTACCTATTTCTGTTTTCACAGATTTCTGGAACACCACCGTGTGTCGAAGAAGCAAAAGAAGCTATTCTGGAGAAATGCAAAAATCTAGAGGCTCAGCGACAAGATAGAGCCTTAAAATCTTTTGAATTAAAGGTAACACTAGAACCTTTGTAAATATATATAAAAAAAAAATCACGTATTTTTGTATATTTTAGCCCTTACTTATATTTGCATATCGTTTTTAGCTTGAAGTAGATCCAGAATATCATCCTAAAATAATCGGTCGCTCAGGCGCTGTAATAAAGAAAATTAGATCTGACAATGATGTTCAAATAAATTTCCCACGCATTGGGGATCCTGAACAACATATTATCACCATCACTGGTTATGAAAAAAATGCTCAAGACGCTCGTGACGATATAATGAAGATAGTCAACGAGCTGGTAAGTTTCAATGCTTTTATTCTTCTATTCGTTATTCGAAATTTTGTTTTTGTGATAAAGTAAAACACAATGTCCATGCTCTATAGAACGAGCAGTCCAAAGAAGAAGTCCATATCAAGGCAGCTGTACACTCGCGATTAATCGGAGCCAAAGGAAGGAATATTCGTAGAATAATGGACGAGTTTAAAGTAGACATCAGATTTCCACGAAATACCGATCCGGATCCTAACATTGTGACAATAATGGGGAGCGAGGATAACATCAACGACGCTAAAGAGCACCTGCTGAATTTGGAGGAGGAATACGTACGTTTTTGAATATGACTGAGAGTAAAAAGCAATAAATATGTACCATGAAGCAAATGAAAACTAAATTTGAGTGATGCAATTTGTCCACAGCTCCAGGATGTCAGCGAGAACGAAATACGAAACAGTTTCCGTTCTCCGACTCAACGAGATGAGGGAGGGTTGAGCGGCACTGAAAGCGAGACTGGATTCGTAGTTAAAGGAGGGCCATGGGAGCAGCAGCAACGAGCTGCTCCGAACACAGCCAGCGTTACGGAATTTCCATCTTTCGGCGGTTCCGCTGCTCCCATGCCTGCGTCTGCCCCATCTGGTCCTTGGGGAGCTAAGCGCTAGAGTAGAGTAGAAGACATCTTCTAATAAATATCGGTCGAGTTTATAAGCTAATGAATTTTAAGGTAACTTTCCTCTGACAAACGACAAGGGTAACACTGCTGCTGGGTGGTTCCCTGTTCCATTACTGATGCTGCTGCACACGACCTGGCCACTCTCTTGGACTTTGACACTGGTTTACTACACAATGTACGACGACATGTTTATATTTACAGTTCAAACTGACGTATTTATGTATCTGTAACTGCAACGCATAATAATCGTCGAAAAAAAAAACAAAAAATTTATTATAACACACGGTGACATACTACACTATATAGGTATCAGATTATTTATAATGTAGTACATTTGGGGGTGATTTCAATTTGAACAGAAGCTTTTGTTTCTATCCAGTCGATATGCCTTGTAGATACAGATATATTGTACTTAAGACTGTGGCTTCATAGGAATTAATTTGCGTACTGTATATTCTTCAGATATGTCGATTCTATACGGATCAGACACCGTGGTGGCTAATTATTATTTTTTTTTTTTTAATTTTTTTTTTTTTTAACATCTATTAATTAGCCAAGCATAATATTTTGTTTATTTATTTATAACTTTTTGTATATAAATTCCAATTTCTGTGTTGGACGTTATAATGAAATTGGCTAGCAAAGCCAGGCATTGATATTAACTGCTGAATGTTAAATGGAGAAAATTAATGGAAAATTTCTAAAACTGTATTAGGTCAGTTTAAAGAACATGTTCCTATACAATATATACTGAATCTATTGTAGAAAATTAGCGATTATAATCCACGTACACATATACTGCTCTAAAAGAAAAAAACGGCACACTTTCAATTGCTTGCTTTTCAGAATTTACAAATTTACGCTTAGTTAAAATAGTTTATTAGCACGACGTAAATCGAGATTTTTTAATAGTATAAATGTATACTGAAAAAATATGAATTTTTTAAAATATGAGTGTTATCCTGACAACAATGAGACATGAAAAGGCACGAAAAAAAGATATCTATATATATATATAACGCATATCCTGTATTGTCGATTTGAGTAACTTCTATGTTGATATGAAAAGCAAGGATTTTCTTCAATACGGATGACTTTAAAAATACGAAAACGCTTTGGGAACATAATCTTTATAAGACCTTTCAATTTAGTAATTGATTGACAACCCAGACTAACTATTATAACAAGATGTGTCCAGTTGTAACTGGCGTTGTTAAAAAATAAGTAAGTACTCTACATTCAGATAGGGTATACGATACTGTTCAGTGTGTGAATTTTTATTTATTCAATCTTGTTTTACAACAACAACAACTTTGGTGTATGATATGAAAAATCATATATACCAATGTATGAGGCCAACTAGTTAAGAAAACTATTCGGTTCAAGTGCCTTGTCTACTTTCTTCAAAGACAGCTCATTTTCAATTGTTGGAGGAATGTGAATATTAGGTTTATGTATATGATATTGATAATAATTATTGTATGATTAACCATGTGTAACCAGAAGAATATTGCATATATACCACTGTCAAGAGACGAGCAAAAAAAAAATGACAGCTAATAATCATGGATTAAAGAATTACCGAACACAGCACACTGAAATTTTCATTACTATATTTTTCAGATTTACAGCAACATTTATAAAAAAAAAAAACCTATTTTGAATTACCAATATTAATCAATGCACGTTTTATCAAATACATAATACATTAATTATACACACATATTAATATTGCATGCATACATTCGTACTATACATACACATTCAATCGATAAAATAACTGATTTAATTTTTAACCAATTTATTGTTTTTTTTTTTTTTTTTTTTTTTTTAGTAACGAGAATGCAGTAGGAAAACGTCGAGTAGGTATGTACAGGTAGACATGCATGCGCCTGACGCTGAGGGCGACGGCAATTCGATAAACACGAAGACTATGCCTGATTTTCGAGCGATGTTTTAACCGCGAATTATGATGCTTCGGAATTCACAATCGGAACGTACTGTTCAGTGTGTATTGGATAATTTGGTCAGTGTATTTATACTAAATTTATATCTATTTGGTATTTAATATACACACGATAGGCGTGTGAGACGGTGAAACAAACCGTCCAATTGAAATTAGAAATGTCTGCAAACATTGAAGATGAGTTATATGTGCCTATAGCCGAAAGGAAAGGTGTGGTAAAAAACATACGAAATTCATTCAGTTTTAATAAATATATTAAAATACGGAGAACGATAACTTGCCTTGAATTTTTTAAAAGGTTTTTAGAGATTTTTTGATATAAATGTTCAAATTTTGTAAATCTCTTTGCATTTTATGTGCATTGATAACTTTCACGATTTCTGGCTGTACAAACACAGCATATTTGAATAATATAATAATTAAGAAAATTTAGGCAAATCTTTTTCTACAATTCCTGCGAATTAAGACTCGTAAGAGAATATCCACTTCATTTACAATCCACTAAAAAAATGATGAAAAATCAGAGAATTCCAAAGCTTTCAATTGCTTGACAAATCCGTCATTTGGCTTTATGCATTCCCTGATAGATTTCACCTCTTGATAAGCTTGATCATAGGATAGATTTTTTTTAATCATTAAATACCCTATCACAACGGATGCTGATCGAGATACGCCCGCGTTACAGTGTATAAAAATGCCCTGACCCTGACTTTCACGCATTATTCCCAGACAGGCTTTTAATGCCTCTGAAATTTTAGCTTCTGGAATATCCATCAAATCTATAAAGTTGTACTGAATATCTTCAAATACAATTTCCAACTTTATACCAATACTTATAATATGCCGTATCCCATGGGTTTGTAATATATCAATATTAACTGCTGGATCTTGAGAGCCAAAGTATAAACCAGGCTCCACCATAGCCATTTGCAAATCTGGTTTTGTATCAACGACGAATGGTAGTCCTTTGTCTATTAATCTCATCTCGCTCCCTAAAATTTCATACTTTTCACCCAGCATATTAGTTACTACGGTGTTACAGTGTTTTAGCTCCTTTTTCTTAGCTGTTAAAAGGGAGCTCAGACTCATGATGGAGGATCGATTAAACAGCAGCAACGCAATCTATTACCAATTTTAAGGATTAGAGATTGCAACCTGCTGTTTAAGTTTTTTATTATTCGGGTAAAAAATGTAAAATATCGACTATCACTACGTAAAATGATGTTCAGTTAATTGACAGCTATGGATAATTGATCCTCACAAATAATATTCTTTTTTAAGTCCAAGGGGTCGTAACCCACCTGGCATAAATAGAGAGCATACGGTGGCAACACTTTCACACGTGAGTCCCAGTTGCGACGTGAGGGAACTTGTAGCATACACCGAATATCTTTTTCTGTAATTATTCCTTGTCCTAATGAGATTAGGGTTCCCACCATTCGACGGATCTAGCAATTTAAATATGGAACGAGTCGTATTAATTGTTATAAAAATTGTAAAACACTGGAATATAGCGTTAGATTGCATGTCCCATACCAATGATGATCATTACCTGATTATAAAGAAATGATTTAGCCCCACACCTGAAATCCCAGTAATCGAACTGTGCAGAAAGGGGATCATCAATTATTAAAGGCTGACCCTTCTCCACAGTGAAGTAATCAAGTTTCCGGACATAAACGATCGGATTATTTTGATACTTGTTCATTATTTTTCCAGCAAATGTTTGGAAATCTTTTGGTCCGACGAAAAGCTGAATTCCGCTTTTTACTCGTTCCACATCGAAGGAAACATTCTTGCTGAAAATGAACAGTAGTATTATTTTATACAGCTGAAATTTAGTGATAAGTAATTTCTGGAACAAATTCTGTTATACTTTCATACCCAAGAAGTGCAAAGCTTCGATACATCTCACTGATAGGCAAAGCCTGATAGCATTGTTTCTTAGGGACCATGAGACGATACAAATATGATCGATTCCTGGCCGAGTGTCTGGCATGAAAGTCTGTGCTGACTTGGTAACAGGAAGTGATTCTGCGTCGTTAAATTTGATATGTGTCTTTGAAACAAGTAAATAACTTTTAGATCGATAAGATGTTGAGCAAGATTTGCATAACAGTCTATAAATACACTGACCTGATCTCATCATCATTTTTAGCAAAAGTCTTGTTCAGTGTTTGCTGAATATACAGCGGATTGTAGGACTCGTTTTCTGGATGAATCAAGTCGATGTGGGCTGTTGTAGATAGAGCATGAACGCCGCTATCTGTTCTGTGAAAATCACAGTAAGTATAAAAATCAGGGAATTAGATGATAGGAAATTCTTGAGCAGTATTTAATTATACTTATTTTTCAACCACCCCATAAATTTCTTCAGTAATCATACTATGAAATTGTTTATAAAGTATAATCAGCGATTAAAACCTGCTGGAAGCCTGAAAAAGCGGTTCAGATAGACTTCGGGGTTCAATGGAATTGGCCAATGCTTCTTCAATAGTGCCTTGAATTGTGCGTAAAGACTTTTGTCTTTGCATTCCTCTGCAATTGTTTTTGTATATTGTATAAAAATTCAAACAACGAATTAGGCTGGACTAAGTTTTATCTACTGTTTTAGTATTAGTATAAACCAAGTTGTGATATGCTACAAAGTATTATAAATCTTGTATAAAACACGCGTACCTGAAGCGCGTGCCGATGTAATTCATGTATAATAAGTATCTTTTCATTTCTAACAGCTTAAATCAGTGCTAATTGTAAGTAACATTAATAACCGAGTAAGCTGAGTAGGCGTCTCATTTGTAGAATTCGGCATGCGGCACGTGAAATTTCCTAACCTAATCCGACTGAATTCTGATAGGTTAAGGCTGAGTCTATAAATGTTGACAATGCTGAAGTTGGTAACCTTAACGTAACCAACAAGAAGTTGGCATTTCAAAATATGAACACATTTTATTCGTTATGATTTATTAGCTAAATTTCAGACAAACCTTAGGGTGCGAAGTAACGATTTTCATAAGCACGCATCGTTAGAGTAACTTTACTAATATCAACCTCGTAAATGTGGTTGAGACTAGATTTGTAGGGTGAGGTTAGAACGCCACAGAAATCTGGATCACGTTGCCTCGGTAACCGGTTCAATTTGCGAAGTGTCAAAAATCAAAACAAACTGTTAATTCGACCCAGTAGCGTGCGCTTATTTAACGTAAATAGCGATGTATGGATGTATTTGTGTAGACTCAGTGATTAACAGTTCTTGAATCTAAATTATGACAATGCGCTGCTAAATTCATTGCAAGTGAACGATTTAGAGGTATTCTTGTTGTCACACTCAGGTTATTAAAATGAGATCTCATCCTACATGGGTTGATAAAGTTCAAGACAAAACAGACCAGTGGTAAGTGATCAAGAACAGCAGCAATTAAATACGCGGTAAACAATTGAACAAACAATTGTGAGGTGTCTTAGGTTTTCACTTTTATATGCAAAGTTTGTTCAATGTGTATGCACATACTTGCGCATACAGCATTCAAACGAATCCCAAAGTTTGCATAGTATTTTCCATATCCAAACGCAGTTACAGATATTCTTTTTAATCTTACTTCTTAGTCCTCATTATCCAATTGATTGCTTCCAAATTTGTTTCAGCATCTATGACCTCTGCTTCAACCCAGATGGAACCCAGTTGATAGTTGCAGCTGGCAGCCAAGTCCTTGTCTACGAAACCAATGATGGTGCGCTTGTACAACCACTCAAAGGTATATTTTCGCCATAATTCAATGCTCAATATAATACAGTTCATGTCCTTTCTTTCCACCATTATACCAGATTGTAAATTTTAATTATTAAAATAAACTGGATTAAAAATCATTCTGATTAATTCTATTGGATATTTCAGGACACAAAGATGTCGTCTATTGTGTTTGCTACGCGAGAGATGGAAAGAAGTTTGCGTCTGGCAGTGCAGACAAAAGCGTCATTATATGGACTTCCAAGCTCGAGGGAATATTGAAATACTCGTAAGATGTTACTAAAGTTTTTCACGCCGGTTTCTTCTCATGTAAACCTGTGTAATGCCAATTACTAATACAGGGTAAATTTTTCAGCCACAGTGAAGCTGTTCAAGCGATGCAATTCAATCCTGTCTCGCACCAGCTACTCAGCTGTGCACTTTCGGACATCGCATTTTGGTCCACTGAACAGAAGGCTGTACAGAAGCTGAAGTCTGGAGGCAGAGTAAATTGCTGTGCTTGGACGAAGGATGGTCAGTACTTGGCCATCGGACTTGCGCTCGGATATGTTTCTATTAGAAATAAGGTTCGTCCATTCATTATCTCAGATTTTTAATTGAAACGTAGTAACTTTAGAGACTACTTTCAGAATGGAGAAGAAAAGACTCGCATTGATCGTGCAGGAGCAACGCCAATCTGGAGTTTGTCTTGGAGCCCATTGAAGTAAGTTGATACATTTCCGAACTGTTCTTCTCCCTAATAAATCAATGGAAGTGTTACTTTTATTTTTAATGACTACAGGGATGATTCTGCTGATGTCTTATGCGTTGCTGATTGGGGTGGCGGTCTTTCCTTCTACACTCTGGCTGGCAAAACAGTGAGCAGGGATAGGTCGCTGAACTTTATTCCACTGAATGTGACTTACTTTCCTGACGGACAATACATTCTGGTTGCTGGCAGCAATAAGCGCTGTTTACTTATGACCCACGACGGCATTCAGTTGGCTTCGGTTGGCGATACTTTTTCATCTTGGGTATGGAGTTGTGCCGTTCATCCAGGATCCTCACATGTTGTGCGTTCAATTTTATTTGTCAATCTCATTGAAATTCACAAATAGATTTACACTAGCTAACATCCTTTGTGTCCTAGGCGATTGGTTGCCAAGATGGAACAATAACCTATTCTCAATTATCCTGGAACACTGTTCACGGTTTGTATGGAGACCGATATGCATATCGAGAAAATATGACTGATGTTATAATCCAGCACCTGGTTACGAATCAAAAAGTTCGAATTAAGTGCAAGGATTTGGTAAGCTGTAATTCGAGAGTTCTTTATTTATTCCTATGTCTCCAGTCTGCATCGAATAAAATTGCACGATTGTTATTTCAGGTCTGTAGAATTGCAGTTTATCGAGATAGACTCGCTGTGCAATTACCTGAACGAGTGATCATATATGAGCCTTCAGGAAACAGCGAAGGAATGCACTATCGCATTAGGGACAAACTTTCTCAATCCTTGAATTGCAATTTGTTAGTTGTAACCACAAACCATTTGGTACTGTGCCTAGACAAACGACTACAGAGCTTAACTTTTGCTGGTATTGTTGAAAGAGAGTGGATTCTCGATGGCGCTATTACCTACATAAAAGTCGCCGGTGGTCCGTCAGGTCAAGAGTGCATCATTGCAGGTTTGAATTTATTTTTTTACTTAACAGATTGACATTAGTCTAACGGTAATTCATATTCGATACCAAACTCGTCAATATTATATTTCAGGATTGAAAACTGGATATGTTTCAAAGATATATCTCGACAATCCGTTTCCAGCTCAACTAGCAAAAGTTGGAGGTGCTATACACTGTCTAGATATTAGTCCACTAAAAGAAAAATTAGCCGTAGTAAGTGACACGGGTTTGCTTACCGTGTTCGATCTGAATACAGAAGAAATATTACGAGAAATCCAAGATGTTACAAGCGTTGCATTCAATTCCGTATTCGAGGATATGATGTGCTACTCAGGGAACGATTATTTGGCTGTCAAAGTCGCTGATTTTAACGAATACAAACAAAAGTTTTCCGGCTTTGTTGTCGGTCATAATGGGTCCAAGTTGTACTGTTTAAATGGAGCGGCGATTGTGACGATAGAGGTATGGTTCCAAATATGTAACTCGCGAAGTCTCTTTTAAGTCTTTATGTTAATTTGGTAACAATGACTAGAAGATTGAAACGAATTTCAGGTACCATTATCATCATCTATGTATCAGTACCTAGAAAGAGGCATGTTTAAAGAAGCTTTTGCAATAGCTTGCTTAGGCGTAGCTGAAGGAGATTGGCTTGCCTTAGGGACTGCTGCTCTAGATCACTTAGAATTGAACGTAGCATATGCAGCATTTTCGCGTATCAAAAAATTACGCTATATCGATATCGTTTCTGAAGTTGAAGAGAAATTGAATTCTGGGGAATGGGGTCGAGAAGCTTGTATGGCTACTGCGGCTGCAGCTATGGGAAAACTTCGAGAAGCTGCAAGATTGTACCAGAAAGCTGGACTTCAACAATTCGCTCTTAACATGTATTCAGATTTGAGAATGTTCGATATCGCTCAAGAATTTATAACGAGTGGTAACACGCAGGTAAATTAAAAATAATTTTCTTCTTTGTTCAACTCTCATTTTGCAAAATTGAGGAATTATAGCCTACAATTTTATGTCTACATCCCAGGATCGAACAATTTTACTGAGGCGAAGAGCTGAGTGGGCAAAAAGTTTGGGAGAACCTCGAGCAGCTGCTGAAATGTTCCTCACTGCTGGAGACGTTCAACGTGCCATTAATATTATTGCTGAATATGGTTGGATTGACATGTGTGTATCAGTTACCTGATTTAAAATTCAACAATTTTCTTTTCCTACACATTGATCTTAACGATTCAGGCTCATCAAAGTTGGACGACAACTGGACAAGGCTGAGAGAGACAGTTTATCTATGATAGCTAAAAAGCTGAGACAGTTGGGCGCAACGCATGGCGCTGCTGAAATATTCAGTCGATTAGGAGATGATCCTGACGTTGCTGATGTTTTGATAGATGCACAAGCATGGCCTGAGGCGTTTGAACTGGCGGAAAGAAATCCGAAACTAAAATCTCGCGTCTATGGACCATATGCAAGATGGTTAGCTGAAACTGGTCGTTTTTCTGAAGCTCAAGAAGGTAAGATATGAAATTCTTCGTTGTTTGATGTCTTATTAATAATTAAATATTTCAACTAACTTTATTCGGGCAGCATTTCAAATGGCTGGTCAACCTGAGGAATCGATATCTGTTCTCACACTGTTGGCCAAAAATGCTGTGGCAGAGAAAAGATTCCGCGATGCCTCGTACTTCTATTGGATCCTTTCACAACTGAGTCTCGATTTAAGCAAACGTACTGAAGAAATAATTGCAACTTTTCAAATATATCATGATAAAGCTGATATTTACTACGCGTATAACGAAGTTTACAAATATTTGGTGAGTTGTAATTTGATTCTTGATGAATAATCAGTACAATAATCGTCAGATCTGGTCCTAAAATGTTATACCTTCCTATTTCAGGAAGAACCTTTCACTTCATTGATGCCGGAAGCTTTGTTTAATATATCTCGATTTTTGCTAATGAAAACTCAAGATATGCAAGTCGAGGGAGTGTCACAATTCACCATAACTTATACACTCATTAAGCAAGCGCGTATTCTTGGTGCCCATAAATTGGTAACACAGCTCTTTGAGCGATTGCGGGGTATGAAAGTTCCTGCAAGTCTATTATCGCAAGTGGAGGTCTCAACTTTGGCAGCTAGGGCTTATCCTTACAGCGATCCCGAAGAACTTCTACCTCTCTGCTACCGCTGTTCTACCTTTAATTCACTTCTACCTTCTAACAACATTTTTGGAAATAAATGTGTTCAGTGTGGACTTAAATTTCAGCATTCATTCGTCATGTTTGGTAAGTTTCAGTCAAAAGGATATTTCATTCGTAAATACTTTGAAACTCTAGATGGGGAAAAACATAGTCGAGACCGATTCTACTAGAAGTCCTGAATCATTGTTTTCTGTATTCATTCCGTCAGTTTAATATTGTTCTAATTTAATGTAAATATCTTGATTTTCCAGAAATATTACCTATAGTTGAATTTGAGTTGGAAGAAGGAATTACTGACGAGGAAGCCAGAAGATTAATTGAAGAACCAAGACCTCTCTCTGATAGTTCTTCAATCAGTGATAATCAACTCAATATACCTACAGCCGTTGGAGACTTGTTCACAGCTCGTTTAATACGATACGAGGTATGTATCGCAACTCTATCTCTTACTCAGGAATTTATATATATCCGCTCTTGTCATGTATAGTTGCAATTATTCTTTGGGTATATGACACAAATTTTCAATCCTTACAGGATAAGACAGGCGAATCAACAATTACCGTTGGGCGAGGTGTTTTAGCGAGTATAGAACCGTCCAGCGTACTAATTGCACACTGGCCAAAACCCTTCAAGACTAGATACTTCAGAAATCTTTTGCCGGATCTTCAAATAACTTTGTGCAAATCATGTTTAAAGGTACCGTTCACTTGAAGCTTATTTAGTCATTAATAAATGACCGAATTCTCACAAGACGTTGGAGATGTTTTGCCTTAGTGTTGAAATGCTAAAGGAGTATCGTTATTTTTATAACCAGTTGTGTGTTTATGATCTTTCAGTTATTCCATTCAGATGACTACGAATTGGCAATATTACGTCACGGCCACTGTCCATTCTGTAGAAGTTCACAGCTACCTAGAGCAGAACAAATTACAAGACATGCAACGTGAAAAGGAATGTCTAAAGAAAACAAGTCAAATCTCGTAGGAATAAAGAAATGATCAAGCTATTTATTTTTCAGCTGTTAGCAAATTAATTTCAACTCCCCTTTTTATTATAAATTTAAAAAAATTATTTATATTACACTATTTATAATTTGGTAACGTCAATGACCAGTTCACTGTAATGTTATCATGGTCTTGAAAAATCCAGTAATAGTTATTGAAATGAATAAGTAAACGTATGCCTAGCGGTAAAGTAAGTTTAGTCACAGTTATCCAAGACAGAAATTACGGTTGTTGGAAATTATCGAGTAGATGATAATTACTCTGACAGCTAAGTAAACAGTACTCCGTTACCGAGATCTCAGAGTTGCCAGTGATATCCTACCTTTTCAATCAGTTGTACGGAACTGCAAAGATGTTCAGCGTGTTGCTTGCAGTGATTTTTGCCGTCGCAACGATTGCATCTGGTCAGAGTGCTGCCTGGGATCAATCCCTGGGAGATGCAACGACATTTCAAGATGCTCCATCGGAGCGTCAAGGAAAATGTAAGTTCGGTCATTACATAGTTGAGGTTCATCTCTCAGGGATCCTTTTATCCCAAAACGTAATACAATCACGTCGTTACTAATGTATTCACGTTATTCTATTGTTCCATACAGTTTTTCCGCTCTTCAGTGTCATCAGATTTGCTAATACTCAATGTACTGGAAGCAATAATTTGAATGGTACGTGCTTTACAAGACGAGAATGTTCCAATTACGGCGGGACTGCGTCTGGGACTTGTGCCAATAGCCTTGGCGTTTGTTGTGTTTGTAAGTATCATAGAATACATTCCCTTAACTGATCACTATTAGTCAGATTGGATTAGAAAAAAGTGTGGGAAAGTGCTTTGAAATTTTTTAAATCAATCAAGTGTCGTGTGACTTTTCCTGGGGTGATATGTGTAGCAAATTGTTTGCCCATATTTCGATAACTAGTTTACAATTTAGACAGAAAAGGATAATATGTTCACTTCATGTTTGACTTCAATAATTGTTTAGCGCATAGATATTCTATAGGAAAATGATTTGGGTGCTTTCTTTAGATACCACAGATGCTACGTTTCTTCAATGATTCTTCATGAAATTCACTATTTTCACCCAGACATATACATGTTTGAATTAAATAATATTGTTTCACAGTTGTGAGAACATGCGGTTCTACCACCAATATGAACAATACATATTTCATAAATCCCGATTATCCAACAACGTATGCCGGTGGAGATCGATGCACAATTGTCGTTCGTCCCTGCAATTCTCATATTTGCCAAGTAAGCAGAAATGTATTTGAAAATTTTTAATGACCTCAATGCCTTAGATATTTAAATGATGATTTCTACTGCACATAGTTACGTTTGGATTTCTTGGACTTCTCCCTGGCCCAACCAGATGGAACTGGTGTGTGTGATTTAGATTTTTTGACTGTAACTGGTGGAGCAACCCTTGTTCCCAGGCTTTGTGGAGAAAATACCAATCAGCACGGTATAGTTTGATGTGAAAAAAATGTTGTTTCTTTATGTGACATTCATCACGTGCAAAAATCCGAAAAAGACGCATACCTAAGCTAGATACTAGAATATATATTTTTTGTCTACAGTTTATGTAGATTTTGACGGACCAGCTCCAATTACGATATCGATCGATACCGACGTAAACTATGTCTTTGATCGCCGTTGGAATATAAGGATACAGCAGATAGCCTGTGAATCTGTATGGCGCGGTATGTACCATAGTATTTGCCAATATTCTTTTCAAATCACATGAAAATAGTTGAAAATTATTACATCTATTTCATTTCAGCTCCCAGTGGGTGTCTGCAATATTATACTACAACTACTGGCACTGTAACAAGCTTCAATTACGGTACCGTAGTGAATCCAAGATGTAAGTAAAATATGATATCATTTCTGTGATTGAAACAATTCTCCTTCACTGTAAAATCAACGATTTTCAATACTTCGACATTTCAGCTCCACTGGTCGGTACTCGTCAACTGGTAAATTTAAATTACGGTGTTTGTGTGAGAATGACTGTAGGCTATTGTGCGATTCAATGGTCACAGGATAACACCCTGTCCTTCACTGTTTCTGGAGATACAGACGGCCTTGACACAACAGTAATTGGTAAATTTTTCTCACAGTTTTTCAAAAGGAAAAAATCTGTTCATGACGCAGTAACTTCGACTTTCATCATTTAACAGGAACAGACTTGGCTGCAGTTACTGGAACAGATTGTACAGCGGATTTTGTCATAATACCAAATCCATTCGATACAACAGGTACCGCTTTAGATGTTGATCGCTTCTGTGGAAATGGTTTCGTAACTGTTATCAGTAAGTACAGTCTCCCAAATTACAGTAGAATGAAATGTCGCATTTTCTTCAATTCATGCTATCAAAGGATTGGTTACGAAATAAATTTTTTTAGCTATCTTGATACTCATATCAGCTCTTCTATTTTCCAGGTTCTTCAAAACCGTTCGTACTTTACGTCATTACAAACGGAGATGAAACTGGTGATGTTCTAAACAGAGGATTTATTCTAGACTATCAGCAAATAGCTTGTCCAATATTCTAGACTAAAACCACTAAAACTAAGCTATTATTATTTAATGCCTACTATGAAAGTATTTAATGAATTCGTTTGTCAGTTGGACCGTGTTCAAAGATAAATTTTTTAGGGTGGCTAATTTTCTCTAGACACAGTCCAATATTGTGAATAAATTTGATGCACTTAATTTATCTGTAGTCAATAACAATTACATCTAATTAGCAATGGCCATCTTATTTCTAGTTTGTGATTGGTACAAAGTTCGACCCCATATGTTTAAATACTATAATGAATATTTATTAATTAACAAATAAGTAAATACATACACTTACATATTCCTAGTAATAATAATTTAATACTTGACATATTGTCGTCCGTGATTCGAATCAACTTTTTCTCGCATAGCGTCAAACCATTCACCAACTTTTGTGTGCTCTAATAAATCTCTGAACGCATCACATCCCTCGATACTTTTTAAAATACCATAGACAGCTAAGTCTGAGAAATCTGGGTCTTTTCCACCCATGAATTGCGTTCCTCTAACACTAATGCCATTCAACCAGTGGTTTACTTCATCATACAGTGACTGTCTGACGTCATCTTTGAGACTATGTCTTTTTTTAAGCCTTTTCGATATCAGCCACATTGCGTAGGCTCCCACATTGATCATGAGCAAGCGTTCCCACGTTGGAAAGTATTCCTCCCATCTACCAACCTGTTAATTTTGTTCATATGTCATTCGATAACTTTAACTTACTTTGGGTTTATTTTGACCGAGGGTAGTGATGTTACAACAGTTTTTACTCACATCAGAGAACCAGTTGAATGCTTGACGTGCTTCTGTTGCGGTTCTGTAAACGTTAGGAGATAAAACGTGAACTAGGACATCGTCAGCCCATTTTCGCCACTTTCGTTCCTCTCTATCATTGAACAGAAAAAAGTAATGCAATATTTGAAAAAAAGAGACAGTGTTTCACTGTACATGAAGAGAGAAAATATCCGCAGTGATAAGAATTATGATCAAATATTTTCGAAATTAACGTACACAATATAATCCATGGACTTTTCTTTCGGCAGATTGTTTTGATACATAAGGAAGTATTTATTGACAATTTCTTCTTTGAATGTTCCTTTTGCATCGCGGAAAAACATTTTTGGATAATATCTGACGATGTCTTCAATTTTTTTATGCTTGTCTTCTATAATTGTTCCAAGAACGGATATTATCATGGTACTATCAATCAATGGCTGATATCCTCCATCTACTTTGGCAAGAAGAATCGGTACTTTCCTATACGTCGACCACTTAATTTCATCTCTCAGGACTGGATCTACTTCAACTACGTTGTATGATATCCCATGGTAATCCAAAAATACTCGTACCTATGTGTGTATATATATTTAAAATATACAAGTACTTCTGAAAGAGTCAATTTTACCACAATTCTGTACAATTATTCATTTTCTCGTAACAAGTTCTTACACATAAGTCTAATTTCACGATATAAAACAACTTGTAGAGAGACCGTAAATCGCATGAACAATAAGCAGGCTAGAACAGTCTGTGTCGGTATAGATATAAAAAATATACAATCACTTTACGGTGGGACTGTCATCGCTTTACATAATATTTGTATATTATAATGTACCTTGCAACAAAACGGGCATGTTTGATATTGAAATAATGTGAGCTTCAGTCCGGAGTTGTCGCCAGGATAAATCACCTACAACATGATGCTGATGTAACAATTTGGTGAGAATTCAGAGGTTAATCAATGCGAGTACATGCGAATAGGTTACGTTCAAACATGTAAGTTTAGCTAAACGGATTTGCACCGTCCATTTTATACCTTTCTGGATGGCTTGATATCTGGCATCGATTTCAGCACCTCAATTTCAGTCTGCGTTCCTTCATTGGCAATGTTTTTTCGATCCTTATTAATTTTATTGAAAGAATAACCTGCACCGACTAAAACACCGACCGACGCACCGATCAAGCTCATCTTAACCGTGCTGGGGGATTTTGCCTCGTGAGTTGCTGTTTGAAAAAGTCTGGCGACGTAAAGTTTTTGGTACACATTTTTATTCTGGGACTGATTTCTAAGAAGAAATCGGGACACTTTGAAAATTACAGACATCTTTCGCGGAGACGACGATCTGCCGGGCGACTGCAGGCTGCATGCGACCTTGCGCAACCTACTATAGCAACTCGCGAGTGTCGCTACCATCTATCCCGTGATTATTATGTGAAATAAAAAATGAAAGAACTGAAAAGCTTTGCTGTAAAGAACTGTAAAGTAACACTTCTTCGAACATCTCCGGTCGACGTAGTGCAGTTTGCGCGGTAAAGGTTAACAATAAGTATGTAAGGTCAAAAGCCAAGATAGTACGAAGAACAAGCCTAATCCTCTTTGGGACAAGCTAAAAAATTTATCAATTTGCTGTTGCGACTGTTGACATGCTGGTTGCACTGCCAACAGACTGCGCGCAATCGATTTATCTCAAAAAATTACCATGATACAGTGCATCAAAAAATTATTTCAGACATTCTTGAACTCAGGGAAATTTTGACTCAAAAAATCCAAAGGGGTTAGCCTTCCTTTTTTGCGATTTTCAGAGCTCGGAAACTTTTTGTCTCAGAATCGATTTGCAGGACGCTTTTCCCACTATTTGGACCCTCAGGAATGCGAAAATGTCCTCAAAAAGATCGTGGAATCAATAGCAGAGAAATGACGAAGAAAATTTCTCATTTTTCGGCTGTAACTTTCGATTCGTTGCTCGCAGCGTATTCGGACTGCGCTCAGTCGATTCCTCTCGAAAAATTACGTCGATATAGGGCATCATAGAATTGATTCAACCATTCTCCAAAATCGGCCAAATTTCGACTAAAAAAATCCAAAGGGGTTAGCCTTCCTTTTTTGCGATTTTCAGAGCTCGGAAACTTTTTGTCTCAGAATCGTTTTGCAGGACGCTTTTCCCACTATTTGGACCCTCAGGAATGCGAAAATGTCCTCAAAAAGACCGTGGAATCAATAGCAGAGAAATGACGAAGGAAATTTCTCATTTTTCGGCTGTAACTTTCGATTCGTTGCTCGCAGCGTATTCGGACTGCGCTCAGTCGATTCCTCTCGAAAAATTACGTCGATATAGGGCATCATAGAATTGATTCAACCATTCTCCAAAATCGGCCAAATTTCGACTGAAAAAATCCGAAGGGGTTAGCCTTCCTTTTTTGCGAATTTCAGAGCTCGGAAACTTTTTGTCTCAGAATCGTTTTGCAGGACGCTTTTCCCACTATTTGGACCCTCAGGAATGCGAAAATGTCCTCAAAAAGATCGTGGAATCAATAGCAGAGAAATGACGAAGGAAATTTCTCATTTTTCGGCTGTAACTTTCGATTCGTTGCTCGCAGCGTATTCGGACTGCGCTCAGTCGATTCCTCTCGAAAAATTACGTCGATATAGGGCATCATAGAATTGATTCAACCATTCTCCAAAATCGGCCAAATTTCGACTGAAAAAATCCGAAGGGGTTAGCCTTCCTTTTTTGCGAATTTCAGAGCTCGGAAACTTTTTGTCTCAGAATCGTTTTGCAGGACGCTTTTCCCACTATTTGGACCCTCAGGAATGCGAAAATGTCCTCAAAAAGATCGTGGAATCAATAGCAGAGAAATGACGAAGGAAATTTCTCATTTTTCGGCTGTAACTTTCGATTCGTTGCTCGCAGCGTATTCGGACTGCGCTCAGTCGATTCCTCTCGAAAAATTACGTCGATATAGGGCATCATAGAATTGATTCAACCATTCTCCAAAATCGGCCAAATTTCGACTGAAAAAACCCAAAGGGGTTAGCCTTCCTTTTTTGCGATTTTCAGAGCTCGGAAACTTTTTGTCTCAGAATCGTTTTGCAGGACGCTTTTCCCACTATTTGGACCCTCAGGAATGCGAAAATGTCCTCAAAAAGATCGTGGAATCAATAGCAGAGAAATGACGAAGGAAATTTCTCATTTTTCGGCTGTAACTTTCGATTCGTTGCTCGCAGCGTATTCGGACTGCGCTCAGTCGATTCCTCTCGAAAAATTACGTCGATATAGGGCATCATAGAATTGATTCAACCGTTCTCCAAAATCAGCCAAATTTCGACTGAAAAAATCCAAAGGGGTTAGCCTTCCTTTTTTGCAAATTTCAGAGCTCGGAAACTTTTTGTCTCAGAATCGTTTTGCAGGACGCTTTTCCCACTATTTGGACCCTCAGGAATGCGAAAATGTCCTCAAAAAGACCGTGGAATCAATAGCAGAGAAATGACGAGGGAAATTTCTCATTTTTCGGCTGTAACTTTCGATTCGTTGCTCGCAGCGTATTCGGACTGCGCTCAGTCGATTCCTCTCGAAAAATTACGTCGATATAGGGCATCATAGAATTGATTCAACCATTCTCCAAAATCAGCCAAATTTCGACTGAAAAAATCCAAAGGGGTTAGCCTTCCTTTTTTGCGAATTTCAGAGCTCGGAAACTTTTTGTCTCAGAATCGTTTTGCAGGACGCTTTTCCCACTATTTGGACCCTCAGGAATGCGAAAATGTCCTCAATAAGATCGTGGAATCAATAGCAGAGAAATGACGAAGAAAATTTCTCATTTTTCGGCTGTAACTTTCGATTCGTTGCTCGCAGCGTATTCGGACTGCGCTCAGTCGATTCCTCTCGAAAAATTACGTCGATATAGGGCATCATAGAATTGATTCAACCATTCTCCAAAATCGGCCAAATTTCGACTAAAAAAATCCAAAGGGGTTAGCCTTCCTTTTTTGCGATTTTCAGAGCTCGGAAACTTTTTGTCTCAGAATCGTTTTGCAGGACGCTTTTCCCACTATTTGGACCCTCAGGAATGCGAAAATGTCCTCAATAAGATCGTGGAATCAATAGCAGAGAAATGACGAAGAAAATTTCTCATTTTTCGGCTGTAACTTTCGATTCGTTGCTCGCAGCGTATTCGGACTGCGCTCAGTCGATTCCTCTCGAAAAATTACGTCGATATAGGGCATCATAGAATTGATTCAACCATTCTCCAAAATCGGCCAAATTTCGACTAAAAAAATCCAAAGGGGTTAGCCTTCCTTTTTTGCGATTTTCAGAGCTCGGAAACTTTTTGTCTCAGAATCGTTTTGCAGGACGCTTTTCCCACTATTTGGACCCTCAGGAATGCGAAAATGTCCTCAAAAAGATCGTGGAATCAATAGCAGAGAAATGACGAAGAAAATTTCTCATTTTTCGGCTGTAACTTTCGATTCGTTGCTCGCAGCGTATTCGGACTGCGCTCAGTCGATTCTTCTCGAAAAGATACGTCGATATAGGGCATCATAGAACTGATTCAACCATTCTCCAAAATCGGCCAAATTTCGACTAAAAAAATCCAAAGGGGTTAGCCTTCCTTTTTTGCGATTTTCAGAGCTCGGAAACTTTTTGTCTCAGAATCGTTTTGCAGGACGCTTTTCCCACTATTTGGACCCTCAGGAATGCGAAAATGTCCTCAAAAAGATCGTGGAATCAATAGCAGAGAAATGACGAAGGAAATTTTCCATTTTTCGGCTGTAACTTTCGATTCGTTGCTCGCAGCGTATTCGGACTGCGCTCAGTCGATTCCTCTCGAAAAATTACGTCGATATAGGGCATCATAGAATTGATTCAACCATTCTCCAAAATCGGCCAAATTTCGACTAAAAAAATCCAAAGGGGTTAGCCTTCCTTTTTTGCGATTTTCAGAGCTCGGAAACTTTTTGTCTCAGAATCGTTTTGCAGGACGCTTTTCCCACTATTTGGACCCTCAGGAATGCGAAAATGTCCTCAATAAGATCGTGGAATCAATAGCAGAGAAATGACGAAGAAAATTTCTCATTTTTCGGCTGTAACTTTCGATTCGTTGCTCGCAGCGTATTCGGACTGCGCTCAGTCGATTCCTCTCGAAAAATTACGTCGATATAGGGCATCATAGAATTGATTCAACCATTCTCCAAAATCGGCCAAATTTCGACTAAAAAAATCCAAAGGGGTTAGCCTTCCTTTTTTGCGATTTTCAGAGCTCGGAAACTTTTTGTCTCAGAATCGTTTTGCAGGACGCTTTTCCCACTATTTGGACCCTCAGGAATGCGAAAATGTCCTCAAAAAGATCGTGGAATCAATAGCAGAGAAATGACGAAGAAAATTTCTCATTTTTCGGCTGTAACTTTCGATTCGTTGCTCGCAGCGTATTCGGACTGCGCTCAGTCGATTCTTCTCGAAAAGATACGTCGATATAGGGCATCATAGAACTGATTCAACCATTCTCCAAAATCGGCCAAATTTCGACTAAAAAAATCCAAAGGGGTTAGCCTTCCTTTTTTGCGATTTTCAGAGCTCGGAAACTTTTTGTCTCAGAATCGTTTTGCAGGACGCTTTTCCCACTATTTGGACCCTCAGGAATGCGAAAATGTCCTCAAAAAGATCGTGGAATCAATAGCAGAGAAATGACGAAGGAAATTTTCCATTTTTCGGCTGTAACTTTCGATTCGTTGCTCGCAGCGTATTCGGACTGCGCTCAGTCGATTCCTCTCGAAAAATTACGTCGATATAGGGCATCATAGAATTGATTCAACCATTCTCCAAAATCGGCCAAATTTCGACTAAAAAAATCCAAAGGGGTTAGCCTTCCTTTTTTGCGATTTTCAGAGCTCGGAAACTTTTTGTCTCAGAATCGTTTTGCAGGACGCTTTTCCCACTATTTGGACCCTCAGGAATGCGAAAATGTCCTCAATAAGATCGTGGAATCAATAGCAGAGAAATGACGAAGAAAATTTCTCATTTTTCGGCTGTAACTTTCGATTCGTTGCTCGCAGCGTATTCGGACTGCGCTCAGTCGATTCCTCTCGAAAAATTACGTCGATATAGGGCATCATAGAATTGATTCAACCATTCTCCAAAATCGGCCAAATTTCGACTAAAAAAATCCAAAGGGGTTAGCCTTCCTTTTTTGCGATTTTCAGAGCTCGGAAACTTTTTGTCTCAGAATCGTTTTGCAGGACGCTTTTCCCACTATTTGGACCCTCAGGAATGCGAAAATGTCCTCAAAAAGATCGTGGAATCAATAGCAGAGAAATGACGAAGAAAATTTCTCATTTTTCGGCTGTAACTTTCGATTCGTTGCTCGCAGCGTATTCGGACTGCGCTCAGTCGATTCTTCTCGAAAAGATACGTCGATATAGGGCATCATAGAACTGATTCAACCATTCTCCAAAATCGGCCAAATTTCGACTAAAAAAATCCAAAGGGGTTAGCCTTCCTTTTTTGCGATTTTCAGAGCTCGGAAACTTTTTGTCTCAGAATCGTTTTGCAGGACGCTTTTCCCACTATTTGGACCCTCAGGAATGCGAAAATGTCCTCAAAAAGATCGTGGAATCAATAGCAGAGAAATGACGAAGGAAATTTTCCATTTTTCGGCTGTAACTTTCGATTCGTTGCTCGCAGCGTATTCGGACTGCGCTCAGTCGATTCCTCTCGAAAAATTACGTCGATATAGGGCATCATAGAATTGATTCAACCATTCTCCAAAATCGGCCAAATTTCGACTAAAAAAATCCAAAGGGGTTAGCCTTCCTTTTTTGCGATTTTCAGAGCTCGGAAACTTTTTGTCTCAGAATCGTTTTGCAGGACGCTTTTCCCACTATTTGGACCCTCAGGAATGCGAAAATGTCCTCAAAAAGATCGTGGAATCAATAGCAGAGAAATGACGAAGAAAATTTCTCATTTTTCGGCTGTAACTTTCGATTCGTTGCTCGCAGCGTATTCGGACTGCGCTCAGTCGATTCCTCTCGAAAAATTACGTCGATATAGGGCATCATAGAATTGATTCAACCATTCTCCAAAATCGGCCAAATTTCGACTAAAAAAATCCAAAGGGGTTAGCCTTCCTTTTTTGCGATTTTCAGAGCTCGGAAACTTTTTGTCTCAGAATCGTTTTGCAGGACGCTTTTCCCACTATTTGGACCCTCAGGAATGCGAAAATGTCCTCAAAAAGATCGTGGAATCAATAGCAGAGAAATGACGAAGGAAATTTTTCATTTTTCGGCTGTAACTTTCGATTCGTTGCTCGCAGCGTATTCGGACTGCGCTCAGTCGATTCCTCTCGAAAAATTACGTCGATATAGGGCATCATAGAATTGATTCAACCATTCTCCAAAATCAGCCAAATTTCGACTGAAAAAATCCAAAGGGGTTAGCCTTCCTTTTTTGCGAATTTCAGAGCTCGGAAACTTTTTGTCTCAGAATCGTTTTGCAGGACGCTTTTCCCACTATTTGGACCCTCAGGAATGCGAAAATGTCCTCAAAAAGATCGTGGAATCAATAGCAGAGAAATGACGAGGGAAATTTCTCATTTTTCGGCTGTAACTTTCGATTCGTTGCTCGCAGCGTATTCGGACTGCGCTCAGTCGATTCCTCTCGAAAAATTACGTCGATATAGGGCATCATAGAATTGATTCAACCATTCTCCAAAATCAGCCAAATTTCGACTGAAAAAATCCAGAGGGGTTAGCCTTCCTTTTTTGCGAATTTCAGAGCTCGGAAACTTTTTGTCTCAGAATCGTTTTGCAGGACGCTTTTCCCACTATTTGGACCCTCAGGAATGCGAAAATGTCCTCAAAAAGATCGTGGAATCAATAGCAGAGAAATGACGAAGGAAATTTCTCATTTTTCGGCTGTAACTTTCGATTCGTTGCTCGCAGCGTATTCGGACTGCGCTCAGTCGATTCCTCTCGAAAAATTACGTCGATATGGGGCATCATAGAATTGATTCAACCATTCTCCAAAATCGGCCAAATTTCGACTGAAAAAATCCAAAGGGGTTAGCCTTCCTTTTTTGCGAATTTCAGAGCTCGGAAACTTTTTGTCTCAGAATCGTTTTGCAGGACGCTTTTCCCACTATTTGGACCCTCAGGAATGCGAAAATGTCCTCAAAAAGATCGTGGAATCAATAGCAGAGAAATGACGAGGGAAATTTCTCATTTTTCGGCTGTAACTTTCGATTCGTTGCTCGCAGCGTATTCGGACTGCGCTCAGTCGATTCCTCTCGAAAAATTACGTCGATATAGGGCATCATAGAATTGATTCAACCATTCTCCAAAATCAGCCAAATTTCGACTGAAAAAATCCAGAGGGGTTAGCCTTCCTTTTTTGCGATTTTCAGAGCTCGGAAACTTTTTGTCTCAGAATCGTTTTGCAGGACGCTTTTCCCACTATTTGGACCCTCAGGAATGCGAAAATGTCCTCAAAAAGATCGTGGAATCAATAGCAGAGAAATGACGAAGGAAATTTCTCATTTTTCGGCTGTAACTTTCGATTCGTTGCTCGCAGCGTATTCGGACTGCGCTCAGTCGATTCCTCTCGAAAAATTACGTCGATATAGGGCATCATAGAATTGATTCAACCATTCTCCAAAATCGGCCAAATTTCGACTGAAAAAATCCAAAGGGGTTAGCCTTCCTTTTTTGCGATTTTCAGAGCTCGGAAACTTTTTGTCTCAGAATCGTTTTGCAGGACGCTTTTCCCACTATTTGGACCCTCAGGAATGCGAAAATGTCCTCAAAAAGATCGTGGAATCAATAGCAGAGAAATGACGAAGGAAATTTCTCATTTTTCGGCTGTAACTTTCGATTCGTTGCTCGCAGCGTATTCGGACTGCGCTCAGTCGATTCCTCTCGAAAAATTACGTCGATATAGGGCATCATAGAATTGATTCAACCATTCTCCAAAATCAGCCAAATTTCGACTGAAAAAATCCAAAGGGGTTAGCCTTCCTTTTTTGCGATTTTCAGAGCTCGGAAACTTTTTGTCTCAGAATCGTTTTGCAGGACGCTTTTCCCACTATTTGGACCCTCAGGAATGCGAAAATGTCCTCAAAAAGATCGTGGAATCAATAGCAGAGAAATGACGAAGGAAATTTCTCATTTTTCGGCTGTAACTTTCGATTCGTTGCTCGCAGCGTATTCGGACTGCGCTCAGTCGATTCCTCTCGAAAAATTACGTCGATATAGGGCATCATAGAATTGATTCAACCATTCTCCAAAATCGGCCAAATTTCGACTGAAAAAATCCGAAGGGGTTAGCCTTCCTTTTTTGCGAATTTCAGAGCTCGGAAACTTTTTGTCTCAGAATCGTTTTGCAGGACGCTTTTCCCACTATTTGGACCCTCAGGAATGCGAAAATGTCCTCAAAAAGATCGTGGAATCAATAGCAGAGAAATGACGAAGGAAATTTCTCATTTTTCGGCTGTAACTTTCGATTCGTTGCTCGCAGCGTATTCGGACTGCGCTCAGTCGATTCTTCTCGAAAAGATACGTCGATATAGGGCATCATAGAACTGATTCAACCATTCTCCAAAATCGGCCAAATTTCGACTAAAAAAATCCAAAGGGGTTAGCCTTCCTTTTTTGCGATTTTCAGAGCTCGGAAACTTTTTGTCTCAGAATCGTTTTGCAGGACGCTTTTCCCACTATTTGGACCCTCAGGAATGCGAAAATGTCCTCAAAAAGATCGTGGAATCAATAGCAGAGAAATGACGAAGGAAATTTTCCATTTTTCGGCTGTAACTTTCGATTCGTTGCTCGCAGCGTATTCGGACTGCGCTCAGTCGATTCCTCTCGAAAAATTACGTCGATATAGGGCATCATAGAATTGATTCAACCATTCTCCAAAATCGGCCAAATTTCGACTAAAAAAATCCAAAGGGGTTAGCCTTCCTTTTTTGCGATTTTCAGAGCTCGGAAACTTTTTGTCTCAGAATCGTTTTGCAGGACGCTTTTCCCACTATTTGGACCCTCAGGAATGCGAAAATGTCCTCAAAAAGATCGTGGAATCAATAGCAGAGAAATGACGAAGAAAATTTCTCATTTTTCGGCTGTAACTTTCGATTCGTTGCTCGCAGCGTATTCGGACTGCGCTCAGTCGATTCCTCTCGAAAAATTACGTCGATATAGGGCATCATAGAATTGATTCAACCATTCTCCAAAATCGGCCAAATTTCGACTAAAAAAATCCAAAGGGGTTAGCCTTCCTTTTTTGCGATTTTCAGAGCTCGGAAACTTTTTGTCTCAGAATCGTTTTGCAGGACGCTTTTCCCACTATTTGGACCCTCAGGAATGCGAAAATGTCCTCAAAAAGATCGTGGAATCAATAGCAGAGAAATGACGAAGGAAATTTTTCATTTTTCGGCTGTAACTTTCGATTCGTTGCTCGCAGCGTATTCGGACTGCGCTCAGTCGATTCCTCTCGAAAAATTACGTCGATATAGGGCATCATAGAATTGATTCAACCATTCTCCAAAATCAGCCAAATTTCGACTGAAAAAATCCAAAGGGGTTAGCCTTCCTTTTTTGCGAATTTCAGAGCTCGGAAACTTTTTGTCTCAGAATCGTTTTGCAGGACGCTTTTCCCACTATTTGGACCCTCAGGAATGCGAAAATGTCCTCAAAAAGATCGTGGAATCAATAGCAGAGAAATGACGAGGGAAATTTCTCATTTTTCGGCTGTAACTTTCGATTCGTTGCTCGCAGCGTATTCGGACTGCGCTCAGTCGATTCCTCTCGAAAAATTACGTCGATATAGGGCATCATAGAATTGATTCAACCATTCTCCAAAATCAGCCAAATTTCGACTGAAAAAATCCAGAGGGGTTAGCCTTCCTTTTTTGCGAATTTCAGAGCTCGGAAACTTTTTGTCTCAGAATCGTTTTGCAGGACGCTTTTCCCACTATTTGGACCCTCAGGAATGCGAAAATGTCCTCAAAAAGATCGTGGAATCAATAGCAGAGAAATGACGAAGGAAATTTCTCATTTTTCGGCTGTAACTTTCGATTCGTTGCTCGCAGCGTATTCGGACTGCGCTCAGTCGATTCCTCTCGAAAAATTACGTCGATATGGGGCATCATAGAATTGATTCAACCATTCTCCAAAATCGGCCAAATTTCGACTGAAAAAATCCAAAGGGGTTAGCCTTCCTTTTTTGCGAATTTCAGAGCTCGGAAACTTTTTGTCTCAGAATCGTTTTGCAGGACGCTTTTCCCACTATTTGGACCCTCAGGAATGCGAAAATGTCCTCAAAAAGATCGTGGAATCAATAGCAGAGAAATGACGAGGGAAATTTCTCATTTTTCGGCTGTAACTTTCGATTCGTTGCTCGCAGCGTATTCGGACTGCGCTCAGTCGATTCCTCTCGAAAAATTACGTCGATATAGGGCATCATAGAATTGATTCAACCATTCTCCAAAATCAGCCAAATTTCGACTGAAAAAATCCAGAGGGGTTAGCCTTCCTTTTTTGCGATTTTCAGAGCTCGGAAACTTTTTGTCTCAGAATCGTTTTGCAGGACGCTTTTCCCACTATTTGGACCCTCAGGAATGCGAAAATGTCCTCAAAAAGATCGTGGAATCAATAGCAGAGAAATGACGAAGGAAATTTCTCATTTTTCGGCTGTAACTTTCGATTCGTTGCTCGCAGCGTATTCGGACTGCGCTCAGTCGATTCCTCTCGAAAAATTACGTCGATATAGGGCATCATAGAATTGATTCAACCATTCTCCAAAATCGGCCAAATTTCGACTGAAAAAATCCAAAGGGGTTAGCCTTCCTTTTTTGCGATTTTCAGAGCTCGGAAACTTTTTGTCTCAGAATCGTTTTGCAGGACGCTTTTCCCACTATTTGGACCCTCAGGAATGCGAAAATGTCCTCAAAAAGATCGTGGAATCAATAGCAGAGAAATGACGAAGGAAATTTCTCATTTTTCGGCTGTAACTTTCGATTCGTTGCTCGCAGCGTATTCGGACTGCGCTCAGTCGATTCCTCTCGAAAAATTACGTCGATATAGGGCATCATAGAATTGATTCAACCATTCTCCAAAATCAGCCAAATTTCGACTGAAAAAATCCAAAGGGGTTAGCCTTCCTTTTTTGCGATTTTCAGAGCTCGGAAACTTTTTGTCTCAGAATCGTTTTGCAGGACGCTTTTCCCACTATTTGGACCCTCAGGAATGCGAAAATGTCCTCAAAAAGATCGTGGAATCAATAGCAGAGAAATGACGAAGGAAATTTCTCATTTTTCGGCTGTAACTTTCGATTCGTTGCTCGCAGCGTATTCGGACTGCGCTCAGTCGATTCCTCTCGAAAAATTACGTCGATATAGGGCATCATAGAATTGATTCAACCATTCTCCAAAATCGGCCAAATTTCGACTGAAAAAATCCGAAGGGGTTAGCCTTCCTTTTTTGCGAATTTCAGAGCTCGGAAACTTTTTGTCTCAGAATCGTTTTGCAGGACGCTTTTCCCACTATTTGGACCCTCAGGAATGCGAAAATGTCCTCAAAAAGATCGTGGAATCAATAGCAGAGAAATGACGAAGGAAATTTCTCATTTTTCGGCTGTAACTTTCGATTCGTTGCTCGCAGCGTATTCGGACTGCGCTCAGTCGATTCCTCTCGAAAAATTACGTCGATATAGGGCATCATAGAATTGATTCAACCATTCTCCAAAATCGGCCAAATTTCGACTGAAAAAACCCAAAGGGGTTAGCCTTCCTTTTTTGCGATTTTCAGAGCTCGGAAACTTTTTGTCTCAGAATCGTTTTGCAGGACGCTTTTCCCACTATTTGGACCCTCAGGAATGCGAAAATGTCCTCAAAAAGATCGTGGAATCAATAGCAGAGAAATGACGAAGGAAATTTCTCATTTTTCGGCTGTAACTTTCGATTCGTTGCTCGCAGCGTATTCGGACTGCGCTCAGTCGATTCCTCTCGAAAAATTACGTCGATATAGGGCATCATAGAATTGATTCAACCGTTCTCCAAAATCAGCCAAATTTCGACTGAAAAAATCCAAAGGGGTTAGCCTTCCTTTTTTGCGAATTTCAGAGCTCGGAAACTTTTTGTCTCAGAATCGTTTTGCAGGACGCTTTTCCCACTATTTGGACCCTCAGGAATGCGAAAATGTCCTCAAAAAGACCGTGGAATCAATAGCAGAGAAATGACGAGGGAAATTTCTCATTTTTCGGCTGTAACTTTCGATTCGTTGCTCGCAGCGTATTCGGACTGCGCTCAGTCGATTCCTCTCGAAAAATTACGTCGATATAGGGCATCATAGAATTGATTCAACCATTCTCCAAAATCAGCCAAATTTCGACTGAAAAAATCCAAAGGGGTTAGCCTTCCGTTTTTGCGAATTTCAGAGCTCGGAAACTTTTTGTCTCAGAATCGTTTTGCAGGACGCTTTTCCCACTATTTGGACCCTCAGGAATGCGAAAATGTCCTCAAAAAGATCGTGGAATCAATAGCAGAGAAATGACGAAGAAAATTTCTCATTTTTCGGCTGTAACTTTCGATTCGTTGCTCGCAGCGTATTCGGACTGCGCTCAGTCGATTCCTCTCGAAAAATTACGTCGATATAGGGCATCATAGAATTGATTCAACCATTCTCCAAAATCGGCCAAATTTCGACTAAAAAAATCCAAAGGGGTTAGCCTTCCTTTTTTGCGATTTTCAGAGCTCGGAAACTTTTTGTCTCAGAATCGTTTTGCAGGACGCTTTTCCCACTATTTGGACCCTCAGGAATGCGAAAATGTCCTCAATAAGATCGTGGAATCAATAGCAGAGAAATGACGAAGAAAATTTCTCATTTTTCGGCTGTAACTTTCGATTCGTTGCTCGCAGCGTATTCGGACTGCGCTCAGTCGATTCCTCTCGAAAAATTACGTCGATATAGGGCATCATAGAATTGATTCAACCATTCTCCAAAATCGGCCAAATTTCGACTAAAAAAATCCAAAGGGGTTAGCCTTCCTTTTTTGCGATTTTCAGAGCTCGGAAACTTTTTGTCTCAGAATCGTTTTGCAGGACGCTTTTCCCACTATTTGGACCCTCAGGAATGCGAAAATGTCCTCAAAAAGATCGTGGAATCAATAGCAGAGGAATGACGAAGAAAATTTCTCATTTTTCGGCTGTAACTTTCGATTCGTTGCTCGCAGCGTATTCGGACTGCGCTCAGTCGATTCTTCTCGAAAAATTACGTCGATATAGGGCATCATAGAACTGATTCAACCATTCTCCAAAATCGGCCAAATTTCGACTAAAAAAATCCAAAGGGGTTAGCCTTCCTTTTTTGCGATTTTCAGAGCTCGGAAACTTTTTGTCTCAGAATCGTTTTGCAGGACGCTTTTCCCACTATTTGGACCCTCAGGAATGCGAAAATGTCCTCAAAAAGATCGTGGAATCAATAGCAGAGAAATGACGAGGGAAATTTCTCATTTTTCGGCTGTAACTTTCGATTCGTTGCTCGCAGCGTATTCGGACTGCGCTCAGTCGATTCCTCTCGAAAAATTACGTCGATATAGGGCATCATAGAATTGATTCAACCATTCTCCAAAATCGGCCAAATTCCGACTGAAAAAATCCAAAGGGGTTAGCCTTCCTTTTTTGCGATTTTCAGAGCTCGGAAACTTTTTGTCTCAGAATCGTTTTGCAGGACGCTTCTCCCACTATTTGGACCCTCAGGAATGCGAAAATGTCCTCAAAAAGATCGTTGAATCAATAGCAGAGAAATGACGAAGGAAATTTCTCATTTTTCGGCTGTAACTTTCGATTCGTTGCTCGCAGCGTATTCGGACTGCGCTCAGTCGATTCCTCTCGAAAAATTACGTCGATATAGGGCATCATAGAATTGATTCAACCATTCTCCAAAATCGGCCAAATTTCGACTGAAAAAATCCAAAGGGGTTAGCCTTCCTTTTTTGCGAATTTCAGAGCTCGGAAACTTTTTGTCTCAGAATCGTTTTGCAGGACGCTTTTCCCACTATTTGGACCCTCAGGAATGCGAAAATGTCCTCAAAAAGATCGTGGAATCAATAGCAGAGAAATGACGAAGGAAATTTCTCATTTTTCGGCTGTAACTTTCGATTCGTTGCTCGCAGCGTATTCGGACTGCGCTCAGTCGATTCCTCTCGAAAAATTACGTCGATATAGGGCATCATAGAATTGATTCAACCATTCTCCAAAATCGGCCAAATTTCGACTGAAAAAATCCAAAGGGGTTAGCCTTCCTTTTTTCGAATTTCAGAGCTCGGAAACTTTTTGTCTCAGAATCGTTTTGCAGGACGCTTTTCCCACTATTTGGACCCTCAGGAATGCGAAAATGTCCTCAAAAAGATCGTGGAATCAATAGCAGAGAAATGACGAGGGAAATTTCTCATTTTTCGGCTGTAACTTTCGATTCGTTGCTCGCAGCGTATTCGGACTGCGCTCAGTCGATTCCTCTCGAAAAATTACGTCGATATAGGGCATCATAGAATTGATTCAACCATTCTCCAAAATCG
Source organism: Diprion similis (assembly GCF_021155765.1). Classification (NCBI taxonomy): domain Eukaryota; kingdom Metazoa; phylum Arthropoda; class Insecta; order Hymenoptera; family Diprionidae; genus Diprion; species Diprion similis. The sequence goes on from NC_060107.1 coordinate 2,132,489, forward strand.
GCCAAATTTCGACTGAAAAAATCCAGAGGGGTTAGCCTTCCTTTTTTGCGAATTTCAGAGCTCGGAAACTTTTTGTCTCAGAATCGTTTTGCAGGACGCTTTTCCCACTATTTGGACCCTCAGGAATGCGAAAATGTCCTCAAAAAGATCGTGGAATCAATAGCAGAGAAATGACGAAGGAAATTTCTCATTTTTCGGCTGTAACTTTCGATTCGTTGCTCGCAGCGTATTCGGACTGCGCTCAGTCGATTCCTCTCGAAAAATTACGTCGATATAGGGCATCATAGAATTGATTCAACCATTCTCCAAAATCGGCCAAATTTCGACTGAAAAAATCCAAAGGGGTTAGCCTTCCTTTTTTGCGATTTTCAGAGCTCGGAAACTTTTTGTCTCAGAATCGTTTTGCAGGACGCTTTTCCCACTATTTGGACCCTCAGGAATGCGAAAATGTCCTCAAAAAGATCGTGGAATCAATAGCAGAGAAATGACGAAGGAAATTTCTCATTTTTCGGCTGTAACTTTCGATTCGTTGCTCGCAGCGTATTCGGACTGCGCTCAGTCGATTCCTCTCGAAAAATTACGTCGATATAGGGCATCATAGAATTGATTCAACCATTCTCCAAAATCAGCCGAATTTCGACTGAAAAAATCCAAAGGGGTTAGCCTTCCTTTTTTGCGATTTTCAGAGCTCGGAAACTTTTTGTCTCAGAATCGTTTTGCAGGACGCTTTTCCCACTATTTGGACCCTCAGGAATGCGAAAATGTCCTCAATAAGATCGTGGAATCAATAGCAGAGAAATGACGAAGAAAATTTCTCATTTTTCGGCTGTAACTTTCGATTCGTTGCTCGCAGCGTATTCGGACTGCGCTCAGTCGATTCCTCTCGAAAAATTACGTCGATATAGGGCATCATAGAATTGATTCAACCATTCTCCAAAATCGGCCAAATTTCGACTAAAAAAATCCAAAGGGGTTAGCCTTCCTTTTTTGCGAATTTCAGAGCTCGGAAACTTTTTGTCTCAGAATCGTTTTGCAGGACGCTTTTCCCACTATTTGGACCCTCAGGAATGCGAAAATGTCCTCAAAAAGATCGTGGAATCAATAGCAGAGAAATGACGAAGGAAATTTCTCATTTTTCGGCTGTAACTTTCGATTCGTTGCTCGCAGCGTATTCGGACTGCGCTCAGTCGATTCCTCTCGAAAAATTACGTCGATATAGGGCATCATAGAATTGATTCAACCATTCTCCAAAATCGGCCAAATTTCGACTGAAAAAATCCAAAGGGGTTAGCCTTCCTTTTTTGCGATTTTCAGAGCTCGGAAACTTTTTGTCTCAGAATCGTTTTGCAGGACGCTTTTCCCACTATTTGGACCCTCAGGAATGCGAAAATGTCCTCAAAAAGATCGTGGAATCAATAGCAGAGAAATGACGAAGGAAATTTCTCATTTTTCGGCTGTAACTTTCGATTCGTTGCTCGCAGCGTATTCGGACTGCGCTCAGTCGATTCCTCTCGAAAAATTACGTCGATATAGGGCATCATAGAATTGATTCAACCATTCTCCAAAATCAGCCAAATTTCGACTGAAAAAATCCAAAGGGGTTAGCCTTCCTTTTTTGCGATTTTCAGAGCTCGGAAACTTTTTGTCTCAGAATCGTTTTGCAGGACGCTTTTCCCACTATTTGGACCCTCAGGAATGCGAAAATGTCCTCAAAAAGATCGTGGAATCAATAGCAGAGAAATGACGAAGGAAATTTCTCATTTTTCGGCTGTAACTTTCGATTCGTTGCTCGCAGCGTATTCGGACTGCGCTCAGTCGATTCCTCTCGAAAAATTACGTCGATATAGGGCATCATAGAATTGATTCAACCATTCTCCAAAATCGGCCAAATTTCGACTGAAAAAATCCGAAGGGGTTAGCCTTCCTTTTTTGCGAATTTCAGAGCTCGGAAACTTTTTGTCTCAGAATCGTTTTGCAGGACGCTTTTCCCACTATTTGGACCCTCAGGAATGCGAAAATGTCCTCAAAAAGATCGTGGAATCAATAGCAGAGAAATGACGAAGGAAATTTCTCATTTTTCGGCTGTAACTTTCGATTCGTTGCTCGCAGCGTATTCGGACTGCGCTCAGTCGATTCCTCTCGAAAAATTACGTCGATATAGGGCATCATAGAATTGATTCAACCATTCTCCAAAATCGGCCAAATTTCGACTGAAAAAACCCAAAGGGGTTAGCCTTCCTTTTTTGCGATTTTCAGAGCTCGGAAACTTTTTGTCTCAGAATCGTTTTGCAGGACGCTTTTCCCACTATTTGGACCCTCAGGAATGCGAAAATGTCCTCAAAAAGATCGTGGAATCAATAGCAGAGAAATGACGAAGGAAATTTCTCATTTTTCGGCTGTAACTTTCGATTCGTTGCTCGCAGCGTATTCGGACTGCGCTCAGTCGATTCCTCTCGAAAAATTACGTCGATATAGGGCATCATAGAATTGATTCAACCATTCTCCAAAATCGGCCAAATTTCGACTGAAAAAATCCGAAGGGGTTAGCCTTCCTTTTTTGCGAATTTCAGAGCTCGGAAACTTTTTGTCTCAGAATCGTTTTGCAGGACGCTTTTCCCACTATTTGGACCCTCAGGAATGCGAAAATGTCCTCAAAAAGATCGTGGAATCAATAGCAGAGAAATGACGAAGGAAATTTCTCATTTTTCGGCTGTAACTTTCGATTCGTTGCTCGCAGCGTATTCGGACTGCGCTCAGTCGATTCCTCTCGAAAAATTACGTCGATATAGGGCATCATAGAATTGATTCAACCATTCTCCAAAATCGGCCAAATTTCGACTGAAAAAACCCAAAGGGGTTAGCCTTCCTTTTTTGCGATTTTCAGAGCTCGGAAACTTTTTGTCTCAGAATCGTTTTGCAGGACGCTTTTCCCACTATTTGGACCCTCAGGAATGCGAAAATGTCCTCAAAAAGATCGTGGAATCAATAGCAGAGAAATGACGAAGGAAATTTCTCATTTTTCGGCTGTAACTTTCGATTCGTTGCTCGCAGCGTATTCGGACTGCGCTCAGTCGATTCCTCTCGAAAAATTACGTCGATATAGGGCATCATAGAATTGATTCAACCGTTCTCCAAAATCAGCCAAATTTCGACTGAAAAAATCCAAAGGGGTTAGCCTTCCTTTTTTGCGAATTTCAGAGCTCGGAAACTTTTTGTCTCAGAATCGTTTTGCAGGACGCTTTTCCCACTATTTGGACCCTCAGGAATGCGAAAATGTCCTCAAAAAGACCGTGGAATCAATAGCAGAGAAATGACGAGGGAAATTTCTCATTTTTCGGCTGTAACTTTCGATTCGTTGCTCGCAGCGTATTCGGACTGCGCTCAGTCGATTCCTCTCGAAAAATTACGTCGATATAGGGCATCATAGAATTGATTCAACCATTCTCCAAAATCAGCCGAATTTCGACTGAAAAAATCCAAAGGGGTTAGCCTTCCTTTTTTGCGAATTTCAGAGCTCGGAAACTTTTTGTCTCAGAATCGTTTTGCAGGACGCTTTTCCCACTATTTGGACCCTCAGGAATGCGAAAATGTCCTCAAAAAGATCGTGGAATCAATAGCAGAGAAATGACGAAGAAAATTTCTCATTTTTCGGCTGTAACTTTCGATTCGTTGCTCGCAGCGTATTCGGACTGCGCTCAGTCGATTCCTCTCGAAAAATTACGTCGATATAGGGCATCATAGAATTGATTCAACCATTCTCCAAAATCGGCCAAATTTCGACTAAAAAAATCCAAAGGGGTTAGCCTTCCTTTTTTGCGATTTTCAGAGCTCGGAAACTTTTTGTCTCAGAATCGTTTTGCAGGACGCTTTTCCCACTATTTGGACCCTCAGGAATGCGAAAATGTCCTCAAAAAGATCGTGGAATCAATAGCAGAGAAATGACGAAGAAAATTTCTCATTTTTCGGCTGTAACTTTCGATTCGTTGCTCGCAGCGTATTCGGACTGCGCTCAGTCGATTCTTCTCGAAAAATTACGTCGATATAGGGCATCATAGAACTGATTCAACCATTCTCCAAAATCGGCCAAATTTCGACTAAAAAAATCCAAAGGGGTAAGCCTTCCTTTTTTGCGATTTTCAGAGCTCGGAAACTTTTTGTCTCAGAATCGTTTTGCAGGACGCTTTTCCCACTATTTGGACCCTCAGGAATGCGAAAATGTCCTCAAAAAGATCTTGGAATCAATAGCAGAGAAATGACGAGGGAAATTTCTCATTTTTCGGCTGTAACTTTCGATTCGTTGCTCGCAGCGTATTCGGACTGCGCTCAGTCGATTCCTCTCGAAAAATTACGTCGATATAGGGCATCATAGAATTGATTCAACCATTCTCCAAAATCGGCCAAATTTCGACTGAAAAAATCCAAAGGGGTTAGCCTTCCTTTTTTGCGATTTTCAGAGCTCGGAAACTTTTTGTCTCAGAATCGTTTTGCAGGACGCTTTTCCCACTATTTGGACCCTCAGGAATGCGAAAATGTCCTCAAAAAGATCGTTGAATCAATAGCAGAGAAATGACGAAGGAAATTTCTCATTTTTCGGCTGTAACTTTCGATTCGTTGCTCGCAGCGTATTCGGACTGCGCTCAGTCGATTCCTCTCGAAAAATTACGTCGATATAGGGCATCATAGAATTGATTCAACCATTCTCCAAAATCGGCCAAATTTCGACTGAAAAAATCCAAAGGGGTTAGCCTTCCTTTTTTGCGAATTTCAGAGCTCGGAAACTTTTTGTCTCAGAATCGTTTTGCAGGACGCTTTTCCCACTATTTGGACCCTCAGGAATGCGAAAATGTCCTCAAAAAGATCGTGGAATCAATAGCAGAGAAATGGCGAAGGAAATTTCTCATTTTTCGGCTGTAACTTTCGATTCGTTGCTCGCAGCGTATTCGGACTGCGCTCAGTCGATTCCTCTCGAAAAATTACGTCGATATAGGGCATCATAGAATTGATTCAACCATTCTCCAAAATCGGCCAAATTTCGACTGAAAAAATCCAAAGGGGTTAGCCTTCCTTTTTTGCGAATTTCAGAGCTCGGAAACTTTTTGTCTCAGAATCGTTTTGCAGGACGCTTTTCCCACTATTTGGACCCTCAGGAATGCGAAAATGTCCTCAAAAAGATCGTGGAATCAATAGCAGAGAAATGACGAGGGAAATTTCTCATTTTTCGGCTGTAACTTTCGATTCGTTGCTCGCAGCGTATTCGGACTGCGCTCAGTCGATTCCTCTCGAAAAATTACGTCGATATAGGGCATCATAGAATTGATTCAACCATTCTCCAAAATCGGCCAAATTTCGACTAAAAAAATCCAAAGGGGTTAGCCTTCCTTTTTTGCGATTTTCAGAGCTCGGAAACTTTTTGTCTCAGAATCGTTTTGCAGGACGCTTTTCCCACTATTTGGACCCTCAGGAATGCGAAAATGTCCTCAATAAGATCGTGGAATCAATAGCAGAGAAATGACGAAGAAAATTTCTCATTTTTCGGCTGTAACTTTCGATTCGTTGCTCGCAGCGTATTCGGACTGCGCTCAGTCGATTCCTCTCGAAAAATTACGTCGATATAGGGCATCATAGAATTGATTCAACCATTCTCCAAAATCGGCCAAATTTCGACTAAAAAAATCCAAAGGGGTTAGCCTTCCTTTTTTGCGATTTTCAGAGCTCGGAAACTTTTTGTCTCAGAATCGTTTTGCAGGACGCTTTTCCCACTATTTGGACCCTCAGGAATGCGAAAATGTCCTCAAAAAGATCGTGGAATCAATAGCAGAGAAATGACGAAGAAAATTTCTCATTTTTCGGCTGTAACTTTCGATTCGTTGCTCGCAGCGTATTCGGACTGCGCTCAGTCGATTCTTCTCGAAAAATTACGTCGATATAGGGCATCATAGAACTGATTCAACCATTCTTCAAAATCGGCCAAATTTCGACTAAAAAAATCCAAAGGGGTTAGCCTTCCTTTTTTGCGATTTTCAGAGCTCGGAAACTTTTTGTCTCAGAATCGTTTTGCAGGACGCTTTTCCCACTATTTGGACCCTCAGGAATGCGAAAATGTCCTCAAAAAGATCGTGGAATCAATAGCAGAGAAATGACGAGGGAAATTTCTCATTTTTCGGCTGTAACTTTCGATTCGTTGCTCGCAGCGTATTCGGACTGCGCTCAGTCGATTCCTCTCGAAAAATTACGTCGATATAGGGCATCATAGAATTGATTCAACCATTCTCCAAAATCGGCCAAATTTCGACTGAAAAAATCCAAAGGGGTTAGCCTTCCTTTTTTGCGATTTTCAGAGCTCGGAAACTTTTTGTCTCAGAATCGTTTTGCAGGACGCTTTTCCCACTATTTGGACCCTCAGGAATGCGAAAATGTCCTCAAAAAGATCGTTGAATCAATAGCAGAGAAATGACGAAGGAAATTTCTCATTTTTCGGCTGTAACTTTCGATTCGTTGCTCGCAGCGTATTCGGACTGCGCTCAGTCGATTCCTCTCGAAAAATTACGTCGATATAGGGCATCATAGAATTGATTCAACCATTCTCCAAAATCGGCCAAATTTCGACTGAAAAAATCCAAAGGGGTTAGCCTTCCTTTTTTGCGAATTTCAGAGCTCGGAAACTTTTTGTCTCAGAATCGTTTTGCAGGACGCTTTTCCCACTATTTGGACCCTCAGGAATGCGAAAATGTCCTCAAAAAGATCGTGGAATCAATAGCAGAGAAATGACGAAGGAAATTTCTCATTTTTCGGCTGTAACTTTCGATTCGTTGCTCGCAGCGTATTCGGACTGCGCTCAGTCGATTCCTCTCGAAAAATTACGTCGATATAGGGCATCATAGAATTGATTCAACCATTCTCCAAAATCGGCCAAATTTCGACTGAAAAAATCCAAAGGGGTTAGCCTTCCTTTTTTGCGAATTTCAGAGCTCGGAAACTTTTTGTCTCAGAATCGTTTTGCAGGACGCTTTTCCCACTATTTGGACCCTCAGGAATGCGAAAATGTCCTCAAAAAGATCGTGGAATCAATAGCAGAGAAATGACGAGGGAAATTTCTCATTTTTCGGCTGTAACTTTCGATTCGTTGCTCGCAGCGTATTCGGACTGCGCTCAGTCGATTCCTCTCGAAAAATTACGTCGATATAGGGCATCATAGAATTGATTCAACCATTCTCCAAAATCAGCCAAATTTCGACTGAAAAAATCCAGAGGGGTTAGCCTTCCTTTTTTGCGAATTTCAGAGCTCGGAAACTTTTTGTCTCAGAATCGTTTTGCAGGACGCTTTTCCCACTATTTGGACCCTCAGGAATGCGAAAATGTCCTCAAAAAGATCGTGGAATCAATAGCAGAGAAATGACGAAGGAAATTTCTCATTTTTCGGCTGTAACTTTCGATTCGTTGCTCGCAGCGTATTCGGACTGCGCTCAGTCGATTCCTCTCGAAAAATTACGTCGATATAGGGCATCATAGAATTGATTCAACCATTCTCCAAAATCGGCCAAATTTCGACTGAAAAAATCCGAAGGGGTTAGCCTTCCTTTTTTGCGAATTTCAGAGCTCGGAAACTTTTTGTCTCAGAATCGTTTTGCAGGACGCTTTTCCCACTATTTGGACCCTCAGGAATGCGAAAATGTCCTCAAAAAGATCGTGGAATCAATAGCAGAGAAATGACGAAGGAAATTTCTCATTTTTCGGCTGTAACTTTCGATTCGTTGCTCGCAGCGTATTCGGACTGCGCTCAGTCGATTCCTCTCGAAAAATTACGTCGATATAGGGCATCATAGAATTGATTCAACCATTCTCCAAAATCGGCCAAATTTCGACTGAAAAAATCCAAAGGGGTTAGCCTTCTTTTTTTGCGAATTTCAGAGCTCGGAAACTTTTTGTCTCAGAATCGTTTTGCAGGACGCTTTTCCCACTATTTGGACCCTCAGGAATGCGAAAATGTCCTCAAAAAGATCGTGGAATCAATAGCAGAGAAATGACGAAGAAAATTTCTCATTTTTCGGCTGTAACTTTCGATTCGTTGCTCGCAGCGTATTCGGACTGCGCTCAGTCGATTCCTCTCGAAAAATTACGTCGATATAGGGCATCATAGAATTGATTCAACCATTCTCCAAAATCGGCCAAATTTCGACTGAAAAAATCCAAAGGGGTTAGCCTTCCTTTTTTGCGAATTTCAGAGCTCGGAAACTTTTTGTCTCAGAATCGTTTTGCAGGACGCTTTTCCCACTATTTGGACCCTCAGGAATGCGAAAATGTCCTCAAAAAGATCGTGGAATCAATAGCAGAGAAATGACGAAGGAAATTCCTCATTTTTCGGCTGTAACTTTCGATTCGTTGCTCGCAGCGTATTCGGACTGCGCTCAGTCGATTCCTCTCGAAAAATTACGTCGATATAGGGCATCATAGAATTGATTCAACCATTCTCCAAAATCGGCCAAATTTCGACTGAAAAAATCCAAAGGGGTTAGCCTTCCTTTTTTGCGAATTTCAGAGCTCGGAAACTTTTTGTCTCAGAATCGTTTTGCAGGACGCTTTTCCCACTATTTGGACCCTTAGGAATGCGAAAATGTCCTCAAAAAGATCGTGGAATCAATAGCAGAGAAATGACGAAGGAAATTTCTCATTTTTCGGCTGTAACTTTCGATTCGTTGCTCGCAGCGTATTCGGACTGCGCTCAGTCGATTCCTCTCGAAAAATTACGTCGATATAGGGCATCATAGAATTGATTCAACCATTCTCCAAAATCGGCCAAATTTCGACTGAAAAAATCCAAAGGGGTTAGCCTTCCTTTTTTGCGAATTTCAGAGCTCGGAAACTTTTTGTCTCAGAATCGTTTTGCAGGACGCTTTTCCCACTATTTGGACCCTCAGGAATGCGAAAATGTCCTTAAAAAGATCGTGGAATCAATAGCAGAGAAATGACGAAGGAAATTTCTCATTTTTCGGCTGTAACTTTCGATTCGTTGCTCGCAGCGTATTCGGACTGCGCTCAGTCGATTCCTCTCGAAAAATTACGTCGATATAGGGCATCATAGAATTGATTCAACCATTCTCCAAAATCGGCCAAATTTCGACTGAAAAAATCCAAAGGGGTTAGCCTTCCTTTTTTGCGATTTTCAGAGCTCGGAAACTTTTTGTCTCAGAATCGTTTTGCAGGACGCTTTTCCCACTATTTGGACCCTCAGGAATGCGAAAATGTCCTCAAAAAGATCGTGGAATCAATAGCAGAGAAATGACGAAGGAAATTTCTCATTTTTCGGCTGTAACTTTCGATTCGTTGCTCGCAGCGTATTCGGACTGCGCTCAGTCGATTCCTCTCGAAAAATTACGTCGATATAGGGCATCATAGAATTGATTCAACCATTCTCCAAAATCGGCCAAATTTCGACTGAAAAAATCCAAAGGGGTTAGCCTTCCTTTTTTGCGATTTTCAGAGCTCGGAAACTTTTTGTCTCAGAATCGTTTTGCAGGACGCTTTCCCACTATTTGGACCCTCAGGAATGCGAAAATGTCCTCAAAAAGATCGTGGAATCAATAGCAGAGAAATGACGAAGGAAATTTCTCATTTTTCGGCTGTAACTTTCGATTCGTTGCTCGCAGCGTATTCGGACTGCGCTCAGTCGATTCCTCTCGAAAAATTACGTCGATATAGGGCATCATAGAATTGATTCAACCGTTCTCCAAAATCAGCCAAATTTCGACTGAAAAAATCCAAAGGGGTTAGCCTTCCTTTTTTGCGAATTTCAGAGCTCGGAAACTTTTTGTCTCAGAATCGTTTTGCAGGACGCTTTTCCCACTATTTGGACCCTCAGGAATGCGAAAATGTCCTCAAAAAGATCGTGGAATCAATAGCAGAGAAATGACGAAGGAAATTTCTCATTTTTCGGCTGTAACTTTCGATTCGTTGCTCGCAGCGTATTCGGACTGCGCTCAGTCGATTCCTCTCGAAAAATGACGTCGATATAGGGCATCATAGAATTGATTTAACCATCCTCCAAAATCGGCCAAATTTCGACTGAAAAAATCCAAAGGGGTTAGCCTTCCTTTTTTGCGAATTTCAGAGCTCGGAAACTTTTTTGTCTCAGAATCGTTTTGCAGGACGCTTTTCCCACTATTTGGACCCTCAGGAATGCGAAAATGTCCTCAAAAAGATCGTGGAATCAATAGCAGAGAAATGACGAAGGAAATTTCTCATTTTTCGGCTGTAACTTTCGATTCGTTGCTCGCAGCGTATTCGGACTGCGCTCAGTCGATTCCTCTCGAAAAATTACGTCGATATAGGGCATCATAGAATTGATTCAACCATTCTCCAAAATCGGCCGAATTTCGACTGAAAAAATCCAAAGGGGTTAGCCTTCCTTTTTTGCGAATTTCAGAGCTCGGAAACTTTTTGTCTCAGAATCGTTTTGCAGGACGCTTTTCCCACTATTTGGACCCTCAGGAATGCGAAAATGTCCTCAAAAAGATCGTGGAATCAATAGCAGAGAAATGACGAAGGAAATTTCTCATTTTTCGGCTGTAACTTTCGATTCGTTGCTCGCAGCGTATTCGGACTGCGCTCAGTCGATTCCTCTCGAAAAATTACGTCGATATAGGGCATCATAGAATTGATTCAACCATTCTCCAAAATCGGCCAAATTTCGACTGAAAAAATCCAAAGGGGTTAGCCTTACTTTTTTGCGAATTTCAGAGCTCGGAAACTTTTTGTCTCAGAATCGTTTTGCAGGACGCTTTTCCCACTATTTGGACCCTCAGGAATGCGAAAATGTCCTCAAAAAGATCGTGGAATCAATAGCAGAGAAATGACGAAGGAAATTTCTCATTTTTCGGCTGTAACTTTCGATTCGTTGCTCGCAGCGTATTCGGACTGCGCTCAGTCGATTCCTCTCGAAAAATTACGTCGATATAGGGCATCATAGAATTGATTCAACCATTCTCCAAAATCGGCCAAATTTCGACTGAAAAAATCCAAAGGGGTTAGCCTTCTTTTTTTGCGAATTTCAGAGCTCGGAAACTTTTTGTCTCAGAATCGTTTTGCAGGACGCTTTTCCCACTATTTGGACCCTCAGGAATGCGAAAATGTCCTCAAAAAGATCGTGGAATCAATAGCAGAGAAATGACGAAGGAAATTTCTCATTTTTCGGCTGTAACTTTCGATTCGTTGCTCGCAGCGTATTCGGACTGCGCTCAGTCGATTCCTCTCGAAAAATTACGTCGATATAGGGCATCATAGAATTGATTCAACCATTCTCCAAAATCGGCCAAATTTCGACTGAAAAAATCCAAAGGGGTTAGCCTTCCTTTTTTGCGAATTTCAGAGCTCGGAAACTTTTTGTCTCAGAATCGTTTTGCAGGACGCTTTTCCCACTATTTGGACCCTCAGGAATGCGAAAATGTCCTCAAAAAGATCGTGGAATCAATAGCAGAGAAATGACGAAGGAAATTTCTCATTTTTCGGCTGTAACTTTCGATTCGTTGCTCGCAGCGTATTCGGACTGCGCTCAGTCGATTCCTCTCGAAAAATTACGTCGATATAGGGCATCATAGAATTGATTCAACCATTCTCCAAAATCGGCCAAATTTCGACTGAAAAAATCCAAAGGGGTTAGCCTTCCTTTTTTGCGAATTTCAGAGCTCGGAAACTTTTTGTCTCAGAATCGTTTTGCAGGACGCTTTTCCCACTATTTGGACCCTCAGGAATGCGAAAATGTCCTCAAAAAGATCGTGGAATCAATAGCAGAGAAATGACGAAGGAAATTTCTCATTTTTCGGCTGTAACTTTCGATTCGTTGCTCGCAGCGTATTCGGACTGCGCTCAGTCGATTCCTCTCGAAAAATTACGTCGATATAGGGCATCATAGAATTGATTCAACCATTCTCCAAAATCGGCCAAATTTCGACTGAAAAAATCCAAAGGGGTTAGCCTTCCTTTTTTGCGAATTTCAGAGCTCGGAAACTTTTTGTCTCAGAATCGTTTTGCAGGACGCTTTTCCCACTATTTGGACCCTCAGGAATGCGAAAATGTCCTCAAAAAGATCGTGGAATCAATAGCAGAGAAATGACGAAGGAAATTTCTCATTTTTCGGCTGTAACTTTCGATTCGTTGCTCGCAGCGTATTCGGACTGCGCTCAGTCGATTCCTCTCGAAAAATTACGTCGATATAGGGCATCATAGAATTGATTCAACCATTCTCCAAAATCGGCCAAATTTCGACTGAAAAAATCCAAAGGGGTTAGCCTTCCTTTTTTGCGAATTTCAGAGCTCGGAAACTTTTTGTCTCAGAATCGTTTTGCAGGACGCTTTTCCCACTATTTGGACCCTCAGGAATGCGAAAATGTCCTCAAAAAGATCGTGGAATCAATAGCAGAGAAATGACGAAGGAAATTTCTCATTTTTCGGCTGTAACTTTCGATTCGTTGCTCGCAGCGTATTCGGACTGCGCTCAGTCGATTCCTCTCGAAAAATTACGTCGATATAGGGCATCATAGAATTGATTCAACCATTCTCCAAAATCGGCCAAATTTCGACTGAAAAAATCCAAAGGGGTTAGCCTTCCTTTTTTGCGAATTTCAGAGCTCGGAAACTTTTTGTCTCAGAATCGTTTTGCAGGACGCTTTTCCCACTATTTGGACCCTCAGGAATGCGAAAATGTCCTCAAAAAGATCGTGGAATCAATAGCAGAGAAATGACGAATGAAATTTCTCATTTTTCGGCTGTAACTTTCGATTCGTTGCTCGCATTGTATCCGGACTGCGCACAATCGCGCAATTTCTCGTGTAAAATTGAGTATATATCATGCTTGAAGGAGTTGATTCCAGCACCTTATGAGAATTGTCAAATATTCAGCAAAAATCAACCAAGCTCAATCCTCCCTATTTTTCGAGTCAAATTTTTTTTTCTCTTAGAATCTATCGGTCGAATGATCATCCGAAGACTTATTGAATACCGAGGAATACGAAGAAGACATTCAAAACATTCTTGGACCAACAGCTGAAGAAATTGTAGAAAATTCTTATTTATTTATTTATTTCAACCTCAGTTACATCGGATAGTAACATATAACGCAACATCATGCATTTCGTATCCTCCAAACGTACATTGTCTATCTTATACAACATCCCTCATAAGTAGCTTACGGTCATTATATACTTCACTTTTTTGACCTTATATGTATAATACCCAATTTTCTTATAGGATCTCAAACGATTTTTTTCCTTGCGTTTCACTTCACAACTATTTGCTTACTTGTTGAAAGTATGTACGTACATTGCACTGACACCAGATCACTGGCACGAGGATTGGTTCGAAAGCATGGTGAAGAAACTGGAACTGAAACTATGTGTCTGTGGATTTGTGATTTATCTTCCTACCTCTTCGAAAACCCGGTGCTAATTTCTCGGTTTCTGGCCGGAAGTTCTGATTTCTAGTTCGAAGCGATTCGTGACTTCTCGCAACGTATTCCTCACGCGAAATTGATCAGATTATCCACAATAAGGTCCGTAACATATACTATGCAGGTTACTGGAAATTTTACGGCGACTTTGAATGTTCGACTTTAACTTTAGAACCCGTCTATAACGTGTCGTAGTCAAATACACATAGATAAACAGTTTAAGCTTGTCTACAGCGGGCCCACAATCGTATATATTTCGGTATACTTATGTCAAAAAAATGACATTGTGTTTCAACAGTGCTTACGAAATCAAGATTGAATTATTTGAGTTGGGAATTAATCGACGATCTACATACTACATTTTACGAACATATAAGCAAAAATATTTTTATCTCAGAAATTTTGAGGCCCAACGGCTTCGAAGACGCAACGAATTCGTAGAAATTTTGCCGTTTTGCGTCCGTTACTTGTTCAAAGCGTCGATTGCAGCAATTCGGGAGTTGGGGATCGCAGCAAAAAGTCGTTTTCTTCTGCAAAATATAAGTATTGATATTGCTTCATATCAATCAATTATCCCTGCTGTTTCCCGAATTGCTACGTCTGCCGCAAAATGAAAACAATGTTCGCCTCGTTCATTTCTCGTCTTTTAGGCAGTTCATAGTAATGCCCAAAAACCTCACACGAATTTCAATAAATCAAGGAACCATGCTTCTACTACCTTACTAACGTATCACATGAAATTCCCGCCTAACCCGCATAGGTATGTTAATAGTTCGGACAATCACCGCAAGAGAATGGCGGGAACGATTGGCTCAACTGCAACAATTCAAATACCTCAGATGCATACTTCCCGATCAACTCTACGTATCCAAGAATTACAAACTTATTATTTTCGAAACATGAAATCCACAAGTCAAGATTTCTGTCTTGGTTCTGAAAGTCCATTAGCAATTGTAACGGTAGTTACCTCGCTGCTTAGTCAATATTCCGCCATTAAGCTTGGTTTTCCATTCGAAACAATGCAAAACCATATTGCGTTGGTTATTGAATTTCGTCGCGTGATATTGCGCAACCAACCCACGTTCAGACCGTGGCATTTGTGACTCCTACCACGGCAACCAACATTACCGATCAGAGTCACTTGTCACCGGACCACCTGAGACGTGTGTCGTATTTTTCGAATTAAATATTCGCTTGTTTTATCGTTAGAAATAATCTATCGAACCAATATACGCAGCACGGCGTAAATTCTGACGGTGAAATATACTGCTTCGACGATTAGTCATTCGTAGACTTAAAACATGAGTACGAAACATCTGAGTGTCGGTGAGTTGAAATGTAACAAGTTATATACATATAACATAATAATCAGTATTGTTCACGCACACTTATGCCTGCAATTAAATCTAATGAACAGTTATGATTATGCGGCTATTAATTTATTCATTCTCAGGATCTAAAGTCCCACCCTTGGTCCCTGGCAAGCTACGATTGTACAGCATGCGATTTTGCCCATTTGCCCAGAGGGTTCATCTCGTATTAGATGCTAAAAAAATACCGTAAGCAATGCCGAAACAATTATGTATATCTGATACCGCCAATCTCTTTATTGATAAAAGGCAAACGTCCGATCTGATTTTACATAAGTTACACCACTTTATTTCTATGTTGCAGAACCCATAGTTATAATCGTATTGAAGATAATATATTTTTGTAATCCTTGTTTGCACTTGGAATTCCTACTCAAACTTCTTGTTTTCGCTATTTCAGGTATGACGTTGTCTATGTTAATTTGACACACAAGCCAGAATGGCTGGCGGAAAAAAATCCATTCAGTAAAGTTCCACTGCTTGAATTTGAAGATGGGAATATTCTTTACGAAAGTCTGATCATAGTGGATTACTTGGATGAGGCTTATCCGGAACACCGTCTGTATCCGACTGATCCCTTATTGAAGGCTCAAGAGAAGTTACTTATCGAAAGATTTGGTGCGATAATAGTACTTATGAACAAGGTACAAACAGCAAGCATGTAATTCTCATTTATGCAAAAATAATCAAGGTGTATCGTTTTATATCTGACAATGAATTCAGCTGTTATACAAGTTATACACAACCCATTGTTATGTTTGTAATTCTTATCTTCTAAATTGCTCAAGGTTTACTATACACCGACCATGGAACGTGAGCAGTTTGTTGAGATCTTGAACGGCCTTGAAATCTTTGATAGAGAACTTGTTAGGAGAGGAACTCCATTCTTCGGTGGTAAACAACCTGGAATGGTGGATCTGATGATATGGCCGTGGTGCGAGAGGGCAGATTTGATCAGGATTCTGAGGGGAGATCAGTTTGTCCTTCCTCGTGAAAGAATTCTTAGACTGGTCGGTAAACAATATACAGTAAATAGTAGACATAAATTACTTGACTCAGTGAAATACTTTTAGAATCTTCCAGAATCATGGGATATAAGTCATGATTCATGGGAAAAAAATTGCTAAGATCTCTTTTAAGCATTGTGAATTTGAATTCAGCTGGAATGGAGAAGCGCGATGAAAGAAGACGAGGCTGTGAAAGGTAGTTATTTGGACGGAGAAACGCACGCCAAGTTCATACGCAGTAGGCAAGCTGGTTCAGCCCAATACGACTTCCTTATTCCACAATGAGTGCCTTTGCGATGATATACTGCTGCTGATAATTAAATAATATACTTATGCAATATTTTAATGAAACGTTCATTGGTTAAATAATTGATGTATGTACAAATGTTATATATACTTTATGGATACAAATATTCATTTTATTACGAACTCTGTGATCATATGGGCAAAGTTGAGCTTACGTTTTCTGTACGGATCCAGAATTGATCATTGTTCCGTTTTCCCCCCATTAAAATAAATACGAACTTTTGTACAATATACTACATTAACTTGCAATTGTTTATTTTACATTATTCAGTATGAAATTACAAACAGGGTCATTCATTTGTTACTGAATACTAGTGCGACTGACACTGCCATTCCACCTGGCACCTGCGAAAGCAGCTTTCTCTCACTGGGGTCTCGTGTTCAGCAACGAATGACCCTGTCGGTCCCCACATAAAACTTAAAAAATATGGAATAATAAAATTATAAAAACGTATCAAAGTTCCCTTTTCTTAATACTGTTTTTTGTAACAGATACGACAATGTCTTATAGCAGCATCACTTCACTTCTCTCCTTTTAAATTATGTTGATAACAAAATTTCACTTCCAACTCAGTCTTGGTGAAATGGCCAGAGCTTCTTGAATATTTTTTATATGCCTCCGTATATCATTGAATACAGACCAAAAAGCAAGAAACAAGCGAACACAAAGCTCGCTGCGATCATGAAAGACCGTGTATTTTCATGCCGCAGGTCCTTTAGTGCTTTCTCATTGCGATCGAGTACATCCTTAACTTCCTCTAATTCTCTTTCTAGTCTGTTCCGATTTTCAATAGTTAGCAATTTTGTCCTCAATTTTTTCTCAATCAGCTCAACCTTATGTAGCGAGGCTTCTAACGCTTCCTGAACAACCTCCATCTGAAAATGTAATTTACTCACATCAGATAATTACTGTACAAGTTAAACATCCTTATTTCGTGCAAACTGTCTCCTTTGATTAGTAATATGAGGCACTGCATAGGAGTTATTATATTTTTTATCCAAACGCATTGACAATATATTTTCCACCCACAGTAGGCGTTTCTCCATTATGTTAGTTTAAATAAAAGATACATGTTTTACAACAAATACCTCATTTATGATCGTCCTTTGTTGCGACATATTGTGGAGTAATTCACAAGCAGTTATAAAAAAATATTCAAACGTCTAAGCTTTAAAATTTTTTTAATTCCTCTTCATATGTCGCCCGCTCTCAGCATTTAGCAACACTGCTGCCTACCTAAAACCTAAAACTCCACGTCAAATAAAATTTTAACAACACGAGTGATCCGTGTTCATTCAAGAGTAAGAAATTGACGGTCAGGCCGCCCTCTTGAAAGTGAAAAAGAAATCTAGAAATACGCGTAACCTCTGTTTATGTATTCCTAACCTAAAAAATATGCTCTGGATTATTACATGAACAAGTAAAGTTGTTTTGTACAACTTACGATCATGTTGTCGTTGTTTTTATAACATGTTCGATGATTCTTAAATATCTATATTGAATTGACCGAAAAGGTCGTCATTCATCTGTAATGTGATGAATTTTATTATAAGAAAAATAAATCAAACTATAATTCCAAGTACGTTCGGGACTGAAGCGCTTCAAGAATCATAAGCAAGCAATGGATGAGGAGACGTTGAACAGGTAAATAGTTTTACATTTATCGTAAATTTTGACCTTTCGCTCGCTCTACGTACGTTAATAAAATTATGCACTTGAGTAGGCTTGCAGCTGAAGCGCTGATGGAAGAGGCAAAGGTTGGCGCTAGAAGAGCAGAAGTAATGGGTCCTAGTGGCTGGATAAAACCAAAACATACAATAAACAAAAGATTTCTTCACTCAACACTTAGAAACGCGGTTCTCTCCAACAAGCATCGTCCTGTACAAAAAGACAAAGCGCCAGATGATCGTCGCAAAAGAGACAGTGACAATAACAAATGATATACAAGTGTTAAAGTCCACGGATTAAGCTTTCAATCATTAATTCGAAGACTTCGATTACACATAGTTCAGATTTTATTGTATATGACAAGAACTGTTTGAACTTTACACGTGATTTGCGTACACGTATACAAAGTCATTGTATATTACGTAATTTTTATCGATACCTGTTTTTGATCAGGTAAAGTGGAATATCTGTATTGTGTGTGCTCCTATTTTAAGCAAATTCTGCAATATAAAAATGGCATTGGATATTTTATCATGAGATGTAAGATCGATATTCTATGAATATGAAGAACAACTAAGTATAGTATTTGTGTAAAAAGCCAATCGACTTCTGTCACACAATTTATATTTTTTTCAATTGTTTTATGTCAAAGATTTGACAGATTTTGTACAGGATAAAATTGGGAAAGTTATAATTCATCAAGTAATATAATTCTTAGATGCACATACAATATTCGAAAAAAAAAAAAAGGAAAGCAGTTCTATTGAAACATTGGTGTGTTATTTCTTTATCCGTTTTTTTTTCTATAATTGTGAAATTTACATTATTTGGGGATTTGAATTTAACAATTAGTTTGTCACATAAAAATACACCAGACAAAAATTTAATAAGTTTATCATTCAACCACTATTATTAAATGACACCTCATTTTTAATTGATTAATTAAAATAGTTAATCATTTCCACTTCATACCCAAAAAAAAAAGAATATCATGTAATAAAATAAAAAATCCACACCACGTGATACAGTAGACTGTTTTTTTTTTGTGTTTGTGAGCACCAATACCACTAAATATATAATTATACTATTAAAGACATAGATTATTGACAATAAATTCCCACTTATAAAATTATATATATATATATATAAATTTAACTATTAAAAATGGTTGTTTTTTTAGATCAGTTGTTTTGCATTGATAAGTTGCGTATATTATAATAATGATTGACTGTTTTATAACAATTTCCTTTTCCCCATTAATACCATTATCCACAAATTTTTCGTTTCCTTTTTTTTTTTTTTTTTTTTTGTTTTTGTTTTGTACATACAAGGCAGGTCACTAAAAACGCATTATACATAAGTATTTACGGAGTCCCTCTCGTCATCAGAATTGATTATAAAAAAGAAAAAGAATTGACTTCAATGTTCTTCATTTGACAATATAGATGTTTGATAAAAGTGAGGAACTTGTTTGTATACGTATATCGAAAGTATGGATAAGCCAAGTGGATGGAGTTCGTGATCCAAGAATAATTTACGGGGAATGCGAAACTCCAGAGAAAGACGGTTTCTTTTCTTTTCTTTTTTTTTTTTTTTTTTTTTTCACAATTATAGTAGTGTATAATTGATGTAGTAACTCTTTTCTAAAAATTTGAAAAAACAAGAATGCGACGAAAAAAAAAAAAAAACGTGTACAAAACAATGACGACACAATCAGTTCTTCAATTGCTTTGCATCTAATGAAATATTCAAAAAAATAAAATCTATCTGTGATATGAATTCGTCATCGTATTTTGATTCATGTACGAATAACGATTGATTCGTGTTTAATGTACAGAGAAAAGACAAGACAATGAGAAAGAAAGAGAGAAAAAGAGAGAGAGGTCATTGTGTGTACAATACTATTATAATAATGAATACAATGTGTGGTATAATAATACCCTAAAACTGTTTTACAATATATATATATATATTTACAAGTAAAACTTATCTTCTATCATTTTTGTTATTTATTTATTTTTTCTTCTTTTTATTCTTAACTTTGATATTCTTGCGTTCGGTTTTATATGCATAACATCAGATTCATTATCATGACATATAGTATATGCTTACATAACAATTGTTCAAATGATAAAACTTAGTGTCAATATTTCAATAATGACATAAGTTACGCGGTACTGAACGTTTAACAAATTGTGCAACTTAAGATTCACGCCTAATAGACAATAATGATGGAAAAAAAAAAACAATTCTTTTCCAGTCTACGTTGATTTTTTCTAAATATCTTTCTACCTACAAAGAAAACAGCTTGTTTTGCATTGATAAAAAATACGTACATGTATATAACAACATAACTGTATTTACATTAATCAACATAATTGATTAATTTCTACTCTCCTTCAGTTTACTACCGATTCGAAGAATGTTCAACCTCGTCGATAGCAACAGCATTGTTCTGATGTAAATTCAGCAGGGAAATTTTTTTTTTTTTTTTTTTTTCTAATTAGGAAAAAAGAACTTGCGGTACATAACATCACCGTATTACGCCGATCCGTTTTTATGCTGTTGTAATTTTTTATACTCGGTGAATAGATTCCTCATATCAGAAAGCGCTGTTTCTATCGCGATTGCAAACCTTGCTGAATTCTGAAAGAATAAGAAATGAAAAAGAAGCGTGAAAGTAGATAGGAAATCAATTAATAATTAATCGGTCTAATGCTCTTTATAGATGATACTATATTCATCGAACTTACCGTATCGGGCGAACTCTTCTTGCTTGAAATATGGAAGAACAGGAAATCCTCTCCGGCAATGATATAAGAAACGCCGTATCCATCATCAGCTACCGGTCCAAATCCACCTCCAGCAGATATACAATTTGGATATTTCTTCAAATCTAATCTCGAGGTTTGTCCATGCGGTGTCTGTGACGTTGAGAGTCTCCAGGGTTCGCTCAAGACTTCCTGCATATACATTTTTGGATAAAATAAAGCGTCATTACTTTACTCGGAAACGTGAAAAGACGTTCGTCGACTACTTACGACAATGTATATCACAACATATTACCTTAAGGAACGGGGAATCGACTTCCAGGTACTTAGATACAACGTACAGGCAGAATAGGTGACGATCTATTCCCTTGCCGCACATCGCATCCTGGTAGCCTAGCTGATGACGAGCTGTAGCGGCAGTAAGCAGCTTGTATCTTTGATCAATCTACAACCGCAAGGTTAAGATAATTTTTTTATAAAACTTGCAAGTATTACTGAACGATAGAAAAAAAAAAAAAAAAAAAAAACATTACTTCTTAACTTATACGCAAAACTTACAGTCGCAGATTTATCCTCCATAGATTTAACCCAAGCTGCAGATTCAATGGTGCAAGGTCGAACAGTTTCGGTTCTACCTTCCCTGAATAACCTTGTCATCGATGCTTCATAAGTTAGACTAAATTTACCAGCATCTCTATAATAAGCTAACTGAAGAGCCATTTGTATATAAGCATCTGGCGATACTTTACACAACTTCATGAAACCCTTTCCATAAGCGGTGTGCATATAAATTCTCAACTCTACATCATTCAACAGCTTCTGAGCAACCTGGAAATAAAAAACTTATGTTTTACAGTGTCTGTGTGCGTGAGACACAAGGTTTACAGAAGGATTGATTTAAGCATCGAGTCAAATAATTGACACGACCCCTCACCAAATAAGAGTTTTCGATAGCTTCTATACATTCCGGACTCATGTCCCATTGAAGACGAACCGGAGGTGGAGGAGTAAATTCAGGAGTTCCCATTGTACGTCCATCTTCTCCGTATCTGTATTATATGAAAACAGTGTTGAAAGAAAACCAGATGCAATGCTCACCGCTTGAAATATTTACAATCATGCCATCAAATTCAATTGATAATAAAGCTTGGCTATAAGAATTGATTAGAACACGTTGCAACGATATTGTCGATTGAATTTGATTAATGCTATACCTGATAGTGAACCCAAAATTTACAGTAACATTGTGTTTCTCTGTTAGTTTTGTTTTATTAATCTTTGTCAATAAATGTAGAATCTTGTAATTAAATGGCACGAAACAGAATGTTACCTCTAAGATTTTACTCCACAAATTTAATATTATTTCATACATAATAGAGGATGATGATGATGATGATGATGTGCAATATACAAAGCAGATGAAACTATTTGCAATCCTCGTCTCTCCGGTGCACATTAATAGTTAAATTTCTAATTCAGTTAGGTTCAAGATTTAGAGACAGATTGAATCTACTGAAACGTTAGCGATTCTACCATTGATGCACTAGGCATGCAAAAACATACCAACTGGAAAAACGTAAATAATTAGAATAACAGAATACTTGATTTAAAAAAAGATATTATTAATGCTCCTCGAAGGCAGTAAAAAAAAAAAAGCTTCGTCATTACATATTGAAATTCATAGAAAATTTAATTGTAATAATGCTTTTGGCCTCGGCAATCAAAGTGTTGATAGATTGCATTATTGTGTGTATGATTTATTGATTGAAAAATTGATTAAAAGCTGCTGCAATTTTCAAACAAGTAAAATTTAATAGCAAATGAATGATTTGGTGGCTTTCAAATGAATGAGGTGATCGCATGAAAACGGAAGTTTTTTTACACACAAGTCACAAGGCATTGGATTAGTGTCACAGATGAAACATTCAGATAGGTATGTCATTAAAAATGACTTACCCTTTATATTAATATGTCGAGCGCAAGCACGACAAAACAAAAAATGAACATAAGTTATATTCACAAGGGATAAAGAATATTTTCTAAATTTGTAAACTAATACCACCTCTGGTGCAAAAAAAGATATATATTATCAGTACGTTAGTTTCATTGTTATTATAATTACAAGGTGTGAGCAACTTCGTTTTTAAATAACAATTACCCATTCTCCGCTTCCGTAGCGACACAGTATTCCCACAGGTGCCCCATCACGGGAGCATCGGCCCTGATAACCAGAAGATAGATTCGTTTTTTTATTTTTCTAGTTAAGCCCAAACCACTACTTTCTCCTTTTTTTTTTTTTTTAGTTCTTTTTTTACAATTTATTAATACAAGTACGTAATGTTAAAACCGCCGTTTGTAGTATTCTCGACAAAGTTCACCATTTAATGATGAGCAAAGATCAGATAGTTGAAATTAAATGTACATTAACTGTAAAAAGAAATAATATTAATAACCAGAAGAAACCAAGGTTAAAAAGAAAAAAAAGAAAAAAGAAATTCAAAGAATGCTGACGGGATAAAAAACTTCACATTTTAATATTAGATACATAGATTGTACAAAACTTTTCACCTGACGAAGAAGAAACTCAGAACATACCGAACTGTACAGGATTAAAGTTCTGTTCTAAATATAAGATTTTTCAATTTTCGGAAGAAATATGTACCATTACAATTGCCAGGTTTTATGATACTGCTAAAGGTAAAAATTCTGTATCCCATTAACATTCTTCACTTTATAAATACGAAATTGAAGTTATATTATAAGGACAAGAAATGAAACAAACATGAAAAAAGCACAACCAAGCATTCCAGGCATATAGATATACAGATAGTATGTATACGTAATTTAGAATCTGCCGAATCGCAGTTTAAATTTCTTACTCTATATTCATGGTTTCTTCCGATATGACAAACTCCCACAAGTGTGACATCACAGCCGCATCTGCCCTGCTCATGACTTATCATTACATGTCGGATCGTCATCATCACAAATGTGCGACAATAATTATAATAGTACAAAATAAGTTGGAACACATCTTGGCTTTTTGTTTTAGAATGTTGAAAAAATTTTGTTTTTCATCTAAATTTTCCCTGAACTCTGTTCGAAATTTGTGAAAATTCTTCTTTCCATTTTTATTTATTCTATGTACTTGGTAGAGCTTTTTAATGAACACAGCAAACTTTTTTTAAAAATATTATTGCACACTCTTAACGATTAATTAAAATTCTATCATATGTTACTCAGCATTGACGGAGAATTTGGAAATTGAATTATCTTTCGGATATTTCATTTGAAACGAATTACGTATTTACGTAATATGTAAACTATAACTACGATTCAAATACTGAAACAATTTTTCTAAATTTCAATCTTCTTGTATTACTGAAATTTAATTCAACTCGACTAGATTTCTTTGATATGTATCAAACACGAAGGAGAGTAGTTTTTATTCTGCAGTAGAAAAAAAAAACCAAACATTTTACTTACCACGAGTGCTCGGCATTAAAACCGATCTGTAAATACAACGAAATATCAAATATCAACAAATTTGTATGGACGAACGAATTTTTGTTGGAAAAAAAAGTTAATATTCCCAAAAGCTTACCCTGCCGTTACTTCCTATACAAAGCGTGAACGATTTGTCGAACCATCGATCGTACCCCTTTCCATGCAACAAGATTCTGCCGTAATTGTCCAATTTCTCCGGATGAGCCTGGAAAGAATACAGAGCACTGAAACTATTCCGTTCTAGATTCGTATAAAAAAACATTGTTCCAATGGTCGAATAAAAAATTAATCTTAGTATATGCGATATAATTGAAAGAATTGTCAGACCAAGTGATTACCTACCGGATCAAATTCGTATGGAATATCGTCTAAAGTTACAACAAAAGCTGCCTTTTCAATGTTGTCTAGGCAGGCTCGGTTCACGCCTTTACCGAAATGTTCTGCTCGTGTTCGAGCCCAGGATGTTCTTTCGCCAGCGGTGAGCGCTGCTAGTTTCTCCTCACCTGCACACGGTGTCGAAGTATCATCAAGTATTTGCTGCATTTGCCTGAAAAGATTTTTAAAGTGATAAACATGCGAGCAATGTAAAATAAATTTCGAGCACTAACGGTTTTTGAAATTATATTTAGCGCAAAAAATGCTAAAATTTGGGAAAGTTCTTATAAAATTCCGAATAGATTTCATACTCACAATTCAATTTCACACGGCTGTAAGATTCTGTTCTTATAATAGATCAAAACCTTGTAATATTTTCCTTTATGATAAACGACTATGTGTTTCGAATCTTGAACATGTACAATCTTGTCAGTTTCGATACCAGGGATTCTCGATGTGTTAAATATTCTCTCGTATTGCCAAGAGCACAAAGGAACTAAACCTTGAACCAGGATCTGAAATTATAAAAACATAGTTGATAGTTTAAACACAAGCTTTACTATTCTGACATAATTTTTTTCTAGGCAATTTGATATTATTTTTAATCGAATTCATATTCATATCTTACTAACCGGTTCAAGTTCCTGTCTCTCGATGAGTCTCCGATACTGTAAACAAGAGTGAATAATTACTGCTGCTCTAGATGCTTGATTCTTGGTTGGATGCATGAGTAAAGCATCGATTCCGTAAAAGTTAGAGTTGACCATCAATGGAGATCTTCCTCTCAAATAAACGTATTCCTCCCACCAATCAGACACATAATTGGTAGACCACCACGATTTGAGTAATAAATAACGCTGAAGCTTAACGCCGATACCAGCTTTGAACTCGTTGGCGTGTCGTTCCATCCTTGTATAATTATCATCATCCAAAAGCGGTCTAACACTTCTCAAGTACTGTGTTGACCAAAAATTTATACATTATAATGTGTCGAAGTTTCGATGATATTTGATGCACAGTTCGTTAGAAATCGATGAAAGTTATTGATTTTATTTATTGCTAAATTACCCTTTGGATTGTATTTTCGACAGATGGCAATGGAAGCCTGGGTAGAGATCCTTGGAAGCTGTACAACATGGGTGTGCTCCATCCTGACATTAGTTTAACTGCGGCGAGCCAAAGTTTTGTGATTGAGGAAATACTGCTACCTTTGCCGCGAGCTTCATACATCCATCCTTTGTACATTAGCAATAATTTAAGAGTGTATCGAATAGTGTAGATGACAAACAGCCATATTAAGAAAGCGACGAGAAAAGATCCCGCTAGATGAGCAGTTATGGAAGACCTGCAGATATTAAAAAAGAAAATCAAAATCAAAATCAGGCGGAATATGATGGGAATACTGACTTTTCCAACTTTTCTCTCTGTTCTATCTTAAATTTTATAAATCTCACCCTGGTAGGTATGGCGCGACTTTGCCGACAAGATCGAAGGGCACTTTGTATCCCACAAAGTGAATTGCTGTGACAATAGCAGCCGTTAGCCAAAGACTCTGTAGCGATGCTGGATACACTCCAGTTTTTATGTTGTTCTGTAATATAATATTTGTAGCATTATAGCGATACAAAAATATTTTGTTACATCGATACTGCGTCAGCATAAACTGATATATCGAAGGTATACGCACTTTGAATCTGAAGAATCGTTTCTTCCAAGACCTGATACCTGATTGCCATACCAAGTGCAAGACTTCTCTGTCAAAATTAACGTCCCATCCTTCATGAGTGATGGAAAAGCTGAAGGCAACGGCTGAATGAGCTTCCGCCATGCTGGTGGAACCTCAGCAGAAAACAATCTGAAATACAAAAGGATAAAGGGTGAAAATATTACATAGACTCCATGTTCTTGCATGTATACGTTGAAGAGTTTCATTTGTATAGCAGCATACAATTAAAACTTATTGTGACGACCTAGATCATAAATTAAATATATGAACAAAGCCGAAGGAAGAAACACGCATATCCAACTACGTAATTCAATACTACAATATCACATCTAATATTTGCATCAATTGACGATCATGGCCATTTATAAAAGCCACAAAACTATAAAATACTGTGTAATAAGATTTTATTTGATAATAGCAGTCTTAATAGAGTTGATCATTGGTCATTTCATTGAATTTGAGACATTGAGATTTATGCCGTACAATTGAAAAGGTAAACCTTGTTTGTCCCGAGATTATATCTATACTTTATCTTGTTCTTATATATACACGTTTACTTTTCATGTTCAGTTATTTTTTCTACACCATTTTTGTTCTATTGCCACAAGTGAACTTAAATGTGAATATATTTGAATTTATATGGTAGAAACAAGTAAATCACCTCGCAACTGTTACTTTTACAATTCATGATTGCTGTAAGCTGTATACAAGAAAATATAGTGTACACGTAAATCTACGACTAAAAAGGACTGGCTGACAGCCTTGGACTTTGTATGGAGTGAGTTTAAGGTGTTAAATTGCAAGCCATGCCTGTAATGCATACTTTGCTACTACGATCGCCGTCACCATCAGATACTGCACTACATAGTCCAGCAACATTGTATAATTAATAAATAATAATAATCATTATCTTCACGGTGGAACAAAGTGGAAAAAAAAACATGTAGGCAAAATGGAACAGAAAAAACGTCATCATTGTTTAAGCACGACGCAAGATGAAATTTTAAAAACATAAATTTTAAATCAAATACACACGGCTCAGAGGTCGAAAACTTGAGAGAAAAAAAATGCTAAAACCTTATAATTTAAATATTTGCTTCTGGATTCTCGCTCATGTGACTCGAAACAAAAAAAGAAAGAAAGAAAGAAAAAAAAAATAACCAAGTAAGAAAATAAGACGCAATTACTTGTTGACGCTGCACTGACGATTCGTCGGGTGCATCAAGTATAATGCAAAGGTCGAAAGACGAACGCGTGCAAAATTCAGTTACATATCCGTGACAAGTGGAATATTTTGGCTGCGGGTTTTATTGATTATACGACGACCATTTTTCAACTCACTTATGTACCTAAGTAAGCTGTATTGCGCTAAGCTATGCTGTTCAATACACGTATACGATTACAACGATGTATTCCTATCTTTATAATGATATTGACATACGCCTGTTTCTTTACCATGCTTATCAGTACAAGCTTTGTGAATTGATGACATAGTTATATGATATACACCATGGTTTAAGGTAAATCACGAAAATACGTACAGGGACGAAATTATGAGACGTCGCCGCAATTGGTACAGAAATTATTCAGCACTAATGATGAAATTATTAAAAAATCAAATATATATATTGTATATAAATGTGACCTTAGAATATCTACGCTTCTTCAGATCTTATATTAAGAAGATTCGTGAATCTGTTTCAATATAGTTGAGAATTGATATTTAAAACACTATCGACCACTCGTTGTCACCGCACTTGACATAGTACCGCTTTTCATTTGTCGACAACTATTGTATATAATATACATGATAGGTAAGTAATGTTAACCGTTTGATATTGCGCAACAGTACAAAGTCCTAAGTTTACGATTGTTATCTAATTACATATCTGACCATCGTTCGCCTGCATTGTAGTGGAAAGTTTAGTATTGAAACGGGCAAGTTTTAACTACGCACATGGCAATTCCGGAAGTTTGTAATTCTTCTTTCTCTACATATTTAGAGATAAAAATGAATGAACCAACAAACAAATAAAGAAAGCATAAGATATACATGTAGAATGACGAAACGAGAGAAAAAGAAAAAGATGAAAAAAGAAAAAAAGAAAGCAAGAAAGAAATCAATCAAATCAGGAAAGAGAACAAGAGCCTTGACCCAGATAAGAAATCACTTATACCACGTGGAGTAGCTGCGGAACATGTTACTAAATTATCTGAATGTGTCACGCATACTGAGTGAGATGTGAATATAAGTTTTCATTACTACATAGACATACATACGATTCAATATTGTTTGTGTTATTAAAAGATAAGGTACGACTGCCGATACAAACGCCCAAACTTGCATCTGATACCGAACTTGCATTTATTAACATAAATTGTCAAGTAAGTAAACATGATAACATATATACATATATAACGTACAGTATATTACTTCTCATACCACACAAGTATAAAAAAAGATAATAGAAATAGCAAATGAATCAACGGGTCGTTGCACTCGATAAAAAATGCAAGATTTATCATTTTCTTGCCAATTATACAATCAAAGTGTATTATATGTTATAGTCTGTACAGGTAGAATGATATATACAAACGTTTCAAAGAAAAAATAAAAAATATTGTGTAAAAACTAAATCAACAATATCATAGTTATGCATTGTGATGCATGTATGTACACGTGGTAGCTTTTTTCACACCCCTTAACTACATAGTATATAAAGCTGTATTTTTCCTTCAATTTTCAAGTTAATGAAATAAAATTAACTTCATCAACGTACGATTGTCTGCCAAATAATTGCGACAGCGTGTAACGTGTACTGTATAGGTATGTACGTACATGTGTGCAAACTATGTGGCCTTTGGTTCACCAAGAGCCAGACAGCCGAGGTCAATGACGTATGTTGTATGTTCATGGTCCAAAGTCTAAACATCAAATCCCAAAGACGCAACATAAAAAGTAAGCAAGTCTAAACACATGTTTTTGTGAAAGATATAGGTATATTGTATACATTGAAACAATGATTGCATATCTTTTCATTTGTCGATTATGTACTTACTGATTACGGTTTTAATTGATGCAAATTCACGCGATAATTCAAATATCTCGATCGCTGTAATACGGAATTGTACGACGACACTGTGTAAATATAATTATTTCAGATCTTGAATGTCATTCGTGTATATTTACAATAATTTATGATAACTTTGAAGAAAATAACGTCCTTCAAAAGGTATAAACAAAATAAGTCAGTGTTAAATGTGTAGTCTAATTAATTGGCGACAAAAATAAATAAACTCGGAAATATATTACAATATATACTCCGTGATATAAATAAAAGAGTAGACAATGATATCGATCATTCTTTATCTAGCATTGATCAAAGTACACTCGTAGGAAAAAAAAAAGGTTAAAAGAAAAACAACAACAAAAAAAAAAAAAAAAAAAAAACAAGGAGGATAATCATAATGATACTGAAAAAAACCTATCGTATCTATTTGCAAATTAGAAAACATCAAGCTAATTAAACGGCGCGAACGAGTTTTAGAAAAATATCGGACGCAACAACATCTCGTTGAACAATGCAGAAACTTGGAAATGTATTGCACAAAAAAAAAAAAAAAAAAAAAAAAACTGTTGACCTATCGAATATACGAATATACAAAGTTGAGATATTAATAAACTAACCATGAGCAAAAAATATGGGAGGACCTTGAAATTACTATTCAAGGTCTTAGCTAGAGAAATCTACTTCAAATACGACATTTCTACTCATTAAATTATACATTATTTACCTCGTTATAGGTAAAGGATTTTAAAAAAAATATCGATACTATGTATATACATACATATATATATATATATATGTTACAGCGATGATGCACGCTTAGGAAACATAATTATTACGAAAATTTAGGATTGGTCTGAAATTTAGTAAACCATAATGAACGAAACACTCATATATTTCTAACAGTTAACTCGTTGGGAGCCATTTGGAAATTGCACAATAATGATTTTTTTTCCCTGCTAAAGTTTCGTTACGTGAACGTTACTAACTTCAGTCTTGTTGTAAATTGAAATTACACACCGCATTTTTTCTTCTTTCTTAACCTGACGTATATGAATGTTTATTTACATACTGTACATAGGACTACTCAAAAGAATCTTTGCACAAATAATTTCAATCTCCCGACGCTGCATAATTTTCTTTTTTTTTTCCCCCTTCTCTCAAGCCTAGAAGTTGCTTAATTATACACAGCATAATTAATCGATAGAGGGATCAAAATGTTGCGTTTTTATGACTTGTGCAATACATGTAAAGTCTGTTGACGGAAGCAGGTGTTATACATATTATATTAATGACTTATATACAGCATATTGTTCCCATATCAACTGTTTTTTAAATTTCGAATCGCAGATACGACTTTTGCTTTGATATATTTTTTGTCTGCTTCATTTACAGAATCAATCATTGTAGTTGACATGATTATATAGGTAAATAAGATTACACCTGGCATCATCATTAATCAAAAGCTCAAATCATGAAAGCAAAAAAACACACGTTAAGCTATGTAAATTTCAATTGTTGCAATCAGGTCAAAAGTCAGAAGCCTCATGTATCGTTAACTAGATCGGGGAAACAATTTATTCTTTCAATATGCTGCATTCAATATGTGATTCAACAATCCGTCGTGAGTGGCAAAGTTTACTCATTTCCACATTTCAAGCCGTTTAACAAAGAAATGGAGTAACAAATGAAAAATGAGACAGCGAGAGAGAGAGAGAAATTTATTAATGTTGAAATTTCGTTCACTGTCTTTCTTATAAATGCATATGACGGAAATGTGTTCCAAGAAGAAAACCAACCGTTAACAACGAAAGCTACAAGATATTTATATCAATATATGAACACATGCATATATGTAGTAGAGAAAGGAAGGATCGTGAATTTCAAGTTATTACCTAATTGCTTTAGTACCAATATTTAGTATGCTAGCTTTGATTAATTTACTTTTCAAACTACTGTTGTACGGAAGTAAATCATGCTAGATATATATCTCTGAACTGCCGGCGAGATTTTCAAGACACGCCCACCTGCGGAAGTTAATAAAACAATCGTATCCATTAGACTTTCTAATCCTCTACTCAATTTTAGCATTTGATATTGATCACGTGATAAATATAAGTATTTCTATCGACAGAAAAGTAGACAGTAAGAGTGAGAAAATGTATTCATTTTATACTATTATAATATCTATTTCAACTAGTTTGCTTGGTTTATTTCATACTTATTCAATTTCTACTCATTGAATGATTAACAAGTGATTCGTTGTTACGTTTAATCTTACGTTGTTTATTTCCCTATAATAACCGATAACATCAGAGACAGAATTTCGGTCACATTGTGATAAAAATAACAAAATAAGAAAGAGAATGAGAGGCTACCTAATCTGTATTATCGAATATCTATGAAGGAATCACGTTACTCGCAGACTAATGAATTTACCGATCACCACCAGTGAGTCATTCATATCATTGTTTGTTTACGATCATGTATACTACGTCTTTGAGATCTCCCCAAGATAAAAATGACTGTATTTCTAATTTTTCCATTACTTGTGTTTAACTTGTTTTCCATCTTACGGTATACTTTTAGTTGTATTTTTTTAGTATTGAACAAAAGGAAGGTATGATCAAGATAGACGAATACCTATTACATACCTGTACTGTACAATTAACGATAGCAATTTAAAACAGTTGTACAAATAATTAAAGAATTAGGTTACGAACGTATATATTGCAAAATTATATTATAAACATTCTTTGCCATTGGACATACAAAGTTTCGACAACAGTAATAACATGTTGTAATTTATCATTTCAGTGTTTGCAACAAGGATAAAGATTGCAGAATATTAAGAAGACTGAAATTAGTAACGTTATTGTAATGATTTGTTTCGGAAAACCTGTTATTTCCTAATTTTAGGAATCTCTGAAATGCAGTAAATTATAATAAGGCAAAAGTAATTCATATTTTCAGAACTTAGTCAATTCAAAGTCATTAAAAAATTACAAAATAGTGTTTTTTTGCCAACAAATGTTTAGTTACGCTAACGTTACTAACTTCAGACTTATGAATATACCATGTTGAAGTTAGTAACGTTATCGTAACGATCTATGCCGAGAAAAACCGTTATTTCGCAATTTTAGAACTATTTGAAATTTAGTAAACCGTAATAAAACTTTAACGTTGTTAACTTCAACTTCATGAAATCTTGTCACTTGTCAATTGTTTCGATCCGTGTAAAAAAAAAATGAAGACCGAAGTACACACACACGATGACAATACTCCGTGGTTCTATTAAAACATTGAAAGTCATCGTAATTCTGTGAGCGCATTGACCCGCCGATTTAAATATGAGCAGAACACAGGGCGATCAACGATTTTTACCGACGGATCAACGCTTCCGTCGATTCATAGTTAACAAACGAAGGAACAACTTACAACTATTAGGTTATGAAAAGTACAAATAGCTCTCGGGTTATTTTAGAATTCGCGCGGAGCCTTGTCCATATGGAGGGGCATGTGTTTAAACATTTCAACGCGTGAGAGGTGATCAAGTATCTCTAGCCTCCGTATACATAGCTATATAAAATAGCTCAGGGTAGCGTGAAAATACGTAAAAATAACGAGTTTGGATCTAGCCATGCGGCCCTGGCTGCTGATGAGAACCGTCTCATAAGTGAATAAAATGCTGCGCCAACATAACCTTCATTCGACTGTTTGGCGAAAGTCTGTCTCGTCCAGGTATTTTCATGCTTATCTAAGTATGTACTACATACACATACAGTATGCGTAGTTAGCATTTCTTGAATGAACGGTGAGTCGACGAGGTTTTGCAACGATAATGTATTAGAGCATGAATTGCACCCGGAATTAATACCGTTCAAGCATTGAATAGACGGTAGCGTGAAGTATTCAAGAAACAAATAAAACGCAATAGTCATATCGGTAATAACAATTGCGCAACAGTGTTTATTTAGAATCGTCTTTCAGTGGCAGGTTTCGTGCTAGGAACTAACATTCTTAGAAAAAAAAGACAATCGTTTAGACGACGATCGCTAGTTGTTAGTTCGTTGCTTGATAGTCAGACTTAATTTATAGAAGTGGATTGTGGTAGTTGCTAAACAAATGAGAATCGCGAAAGGTGAAGAAGGTAGGCGGATGGAAGACTAACTTTCTAAAGTTGAACACGAACGAACGCACGCATGCTCAAGCAAGCTGAAGTGCTTTCTCTCTCTCTCACGCTTTCACTCTATCCCTCTTTCTCTCGCTTACACACAATCAGTTTCGTTCGATCAAAAACGTGGCGACCGAATTTAGGTAAGCGCAGTGACGTAGACCAACGATAAGAACCCGAAACCGCGTAGCCGCCACGGATTGGCTGTAAGGGTGGGTGTGCAGCAGTAGCCGCGCCTCCGAAACGAAATCTATGCTATGCATTCGGATATGTGTTCGTGTGGGCACACAGCTCTGTGCGTCCGAAGTGGGAAAAAGATAACTCGACTGTTTCTAATTATAGCTGCGCGTGTAGCTTTAAAGATACAGTATATGTATGCAGTTATATACCGCTCGTGCATGCATGACGATGTGTGTACTCACGTTTATCAGACGCGCAGTTGACCAGTTGGACGAAAACTATCAGGTATAATAAGGATATGTTGTTTGGAATCAAGGACGTGTCGATCCTCCGCTGTTCGTGTTTTTTCCTACTCGGTATTCAGAAAAATAAAGGTCTCGAACACCTTCGCAGATCGCCCTCGCCTCTCACGACGAACGACCTTCAACCTACACTGTGTACACGCCACTCGACAAAATTTAACTTATGAGAACGATAGATTCCAGTATACCGCGTCAGAACCACCGTCCTCACTCGACGTGAGTCGGAAGCAAACTGGCTCTAAACGGCCAACTTATTACTGCCTCTACCTCTTTTCCCCGAAACCAGCTTGTCCCTTGAACTTTGTCGCTTTTCGTTCGGTGTTGAGAGTTTTAGACCTCCGGTTTCTACGCCAATGCAGAGGCGCTGCTACTTGTGGATCAGCACAGCGACATCTATGAACGTATTTCTGAGCTCTACGCTGCCGGTAACCGACTTCTACTCTGCCGGTAACTGACCTGTACTTTGTCGTATTTGGCATCACGCAGGCAGCAGAGGCTCATACTTCGATTGCACATGCACTGATAGTAAATACACATATCAGTGTCCAATTGGGACCAAAACACACCTGCGACTGCTGATTGAATGCTTCCAATCATCAACATCGATATATGATTGCTTCGCAAAGCCGAAAGCAGGCTGACCGCCTAAATTGAAAAATTGTTCAAGAACGAAGAATCTTGTACTAGCTTTGAAACTCGACTGACGATAATACAACATATAAAAAATATGATTAGAAATAATAGTAGTCATTTAATCAACTTGCATTGCTTCATAATTTAGAAAATAAAGTTTTTTCAACAGGTTAGAATTACCAAAAGTCGTTGGACCTCGTAGGTGGCCACCTTGCGAGCTGAACTTGTTGTTTTAGCGTGTGTTTGAGCGCGAAAGTTGCGGAGCGTTTCGTAGGGGAAGAGTCACATCGTTTCGAGGTATGGACGAGTAGGATTTTTCGGAAAATTTCTCGTAATGTGTTAATATTCGTGGAATAAATTGAGCGGAAATATACGTTGATCGAGAAAATTACTTTTGAATTTGTGAAAGCCGTTAACCAGTTACCCCGGTAAATAATTGCGTCCAATTATACCGATACGCGTAATAAAGTCAGTTCAAAGAAGTCGAAAAATGGCCGAGAAAAGCGCTGATTTAGAGGAGGATAATTCTGTAACGATGCTTGATGTCCTTCAAGAGGAAAATCAACTCGAGGAAGACGCCTACGCCGTGCTGGGTGCTTCCGATGATAAAAACTGCACCTACAACAAGGTATTTACTCGCATTCCGAGCTCGGATTGAACTGATTTTAACCTTTTCTCTCGATACCACATCCTCGACAACCACTCAGCAGACTTTGGGTCTTTCATTGTATAATTCATCGCAGATATTTCACAACACGAGATAAATTTCACTTAATATTATATTTTTCAACTTACCGTTAATAATTTTGAAACAAATAATTTCATTTCAACGTATCCTATATTATTTACGTATTTACGATGCTAAACACCTAACGCAAATATATATCACGTTAATGACAGAAATGTCAATGAATTGTATACAAACAGTAAACAGTTGACTTTGTTTGTCAACACAGTCCTGCATAGATTTTTCAAATTCTAAGCTTACCAAATACCTTGAACTTATATTCTTGAAACACACCAACCTAAATTTTCAGGGCTACATTCGGCAGGCACTTTATGCCTGTAAGACCTGCCGCGGTGACGGACATCCGGCCGGAGTGTGTCTGGCCTGTAGTTTTCAGTGCCACGAAGGTCACGAGCTGGTTGAGCTTTATACCAAGCGCCACTTTCGCTGCGATTGTGGAAATTCGAAGTTTGGCGACAAAAAGTGTAGCTTGGAACAGGTGAGGATTTTTTTCTTGTACGGGATAGTTGAATGCGTCACAATCGATTTTTATACTCGTTTTCTATCTTTTTCAGACCAAGCGAGACACTAACGAAGAAAATCAATACAACCAAAACTTTGATGGTGTTTATTGCACCTGTGCCAGACCTTATCCAGACCCTGAGGATACTAGCGGAGATGAAATGCTCCAGTGTGTTGTCTGCGAGGATTGGTACCACTCCAAGGTCAGAGAGCAGAAAACTTTAGTTGAACTGCCCTGCATCAGCCTGAAATTTTTATACAGTGATATAATTCTGGAAATATGTAGCGAAAAGAGATTTCGGTATCATTGTTAAATTTCTCTTCATTGATAGTTCTAATCTACTTTTAAATCCGTCTTGGCTTTGCAGACTTCAGTTGTTCAACTATTTATTTCTTTCTTCTAACCATTTAGCACCTTGGATGTGGAGACATTTCCCCTCCGGATGATTATGACGAATTGATTTGCTCCGGTTGTATGCAGAAAAACATGTTCCTTTGGAAATATGCGTCAAAATACTCAGGTAAATCTTACTTTAAATTAAAAAAATAATTCAATGCTATGCAGAATTTAATTTAAAGGCTAATTTATTGAGGATATTACCACAGTGAATAGGGATGCCAAGAAGGAGCCATCCAGTGGGAAGGACGAAACTGTAGATGTTGAAAACATTCCAGCAGGTTGTAAGATGCCTATAGAACTGCAATCGCCTTCAACGAGTGCCTGTTTTTGGGCAGAAGGTTGGAGATCATCTTTGTGTACTTGCGACAGTTGCAAAAAGGTATATTCTTTTACTATGAAATGTATTAATATTTTTGATTACTTTTTGAAAATTCATATCCTTTCGTTTGTTCAATATTTACTTACGCTTGATAGATGTATGAAGAAAGCGGTATCGCATTCTTGCTTGATCCGATGGACAGTGTCCAGGTTTACGAAGAGGCTGGAAAAGCTAGCCAAACTGAATCCCAGTATGAAAAAGGAATGAAGGCACTCGCTTCGCTTGGTCATGTTCAGCAATTAACTGCCATTGAGGGTGAGGTCACGAATTGACAATAATTTATTTAAGTTTTTCGATTCTTTTCTAACATAATAAAAATAAAAATATTTTTTCCCTCCATACTTTGTTAGAATACAACAACATGAAGGAAAGACTCAAAGAATACCTTCAAAAGTTTGCCGAGAATAAGAAGATCGTACGCGAGGAGGATATCAAAGAATTCTTTTCTGGGATGGAGGCAAACAAACGTCAGAAGGTTGTTGTGCCAACATTTTGTCGTTGATTAAAAAAAAAAAAAAAAAAAAAAAGGAGCGATGGAAGGACGATTAAAAGATATCTGAATTTTTAAAGAAAGCGCAATATGCCCACGTACTCATATTTTATCCCACAATATTATTAGGGCCTTAAAAATTATTATGTATAATCATCTATGTGTCGTAAATATAACATTATAATTTTCAAAATCAGTATCTATATAACATAAATTAATACTATAGAAAATTTACCTCAGGTTTTCCCCACTCCAAAAATAGCTTCAGTTAGATTAGTTTTTTTTTTTTCGTAACAGTTCTCCTGATCGGCGTTTTCTAAACTAACATAGTGCCGATGTATGAAAAAGCTTAATACATACGTAATAATTACAGCTCTCAAAATCCCGCTGGAATCGCAAAACAGGCGACGAATGAACAGAGATCACTACAAAAGTAGTTCTTGAACAGAAATATCATCACGTAATTATTGAAGCCATCGAAAAAACAAGAATGAAATATTACTACTCATGTCTAAAATTATTGTCGTTATTTTCCTAATCGTATAGCAAAGTCAGTCGTTACATACAGCAATAAATAACAACGAATCTTGCAACAGTTACTAACGTCTTTCGAAGTCCTTTTTAAAGTGTTAAATATATTCAAGACGCTGCTTTTATATAATTTGCCCCAAATTAAGGATCGGTAATGAGTTGGGATAAACGTTTGATAAATCAATGTATAGAATTTTGTTTTTAACGGTAATTGCTATAAATTTCATAATACACTTAAATTAAACTAAGCGATGTAAAAACAAAAATGTGGCTGGTCGATTGTTGAAGATTCAAATTTGTGTACCATGCGCGATGTTCGTTAATCATGAATGTGATACAGGAATGATACATGATCTTTTTTAAACCATCATCATAGCTTGAACTTTCTTACAATTACGCAAATATTAAAATACAATCTAATTTCGGTTGCTTTTAAGTTTACATCCAAACTATAAATATTACCTAACATAAGATTAGTCGCAAAAAACCCTTTATCATCTCCAGTTAAGATGATTTAAACGCATTTTGCATTTTGGGCAAGTCAAAGGCACATTAAGAATTTATTTTCTATAATGGTATCTACTGCAGTTATTAAATTCCAATGACTGATGATGTATTTTTCGAAACACTGTTTGTGTCATTGTTGTTGTTGTTGTTCAGTTGTAAGGGTATCACCATTATCGGATCGTTGCTTTTTGGATTATCAGTGTAGACGGACCAGGTTTTCTCAATGCAGTCAAATATGCCTGGTGAATATAATGAAAAGAAAAAACAGTTGATTACAAGCTCTTTGGACGCGCTGCATACTTATCTGTTGCACTCACCGACAGCGATAGTTGCAACGTGATCCACATTTCCGGTCTCAAAGACTCGGAACTCACTATCAGTCTGATCTCCTAAAATATTAATCACATCTTGACGATTCTTGGGTGAAGGATGACGAGAAATTGCAGCCATTCTGCATTCACTGCTTTTAATAATCATACCATCAACTTCAGGTACACTTAGTCTCAAGTACCTGTTACAGAAAAAGTTTCAAAATTAAAATCTTGAAGCATATCGGATCATTATTTAAATCAGAGAAAATCATCTCATATTTACTTGTTACAGTGATAAAACTGCTCCCCAGGACTGGCAGTCAGAATGCTAAGCTGCGACTGCGAAGCCCCAATTTCTACCGGACCAACTTCTGCGTTGTGAAACATTCTGTCTCCTTCCTGAGTGAGAAAAGTCATGTTGACTGAAAATCCTTCCGCTGCTCCATACCCTTCGTTTCTCAAGGTTTGTTGCGCTTGCACAAAGTTCTCAACGCCGAGCAGAGAACGAGTGATGAAGTACCTGGCTGTAGCGTATGAAAGTTGAATTATTCAACGTTAAAAGGAAGCAAATGGCGACAAAGAGATTCACAAATCTTTTATAAGAAATCTACTCGTGTACTCACGAGTTTTCCCAGATCTCAGTATCTTGGCGCTCAGAGTATTGATGCTGTACACCAGACCGTGATGATTGAAGCCCATCGTGTAACCAGGAAGAAAACCGGCGTAGCTGAGTGACGTAAACTTCTCTTCTCTGAGACCAGGTTCGACAATGTGTGCCGACACAAGGTACCAATGATTCATTGTTTCGTCTAACGCATCTTCGGTATGGCCCAATACTTCCTAAATACGTCAAATGACCATTGAAAAGTTTGTATTAGTTTTTAGTAGTATTGATTGCAACGAAATTAGCTTGAAAAATTGAATTGTAATATTTCAGCGAATGGATGAACATGCTTGGTCTTCTCACCTGGCCTGGCTGGTTGCAAATCACAGTGGAGCAGCCGACCGGTTTTGTGTTCTCAGGAGTACCAGTTGCTGCGATTGGTAGAATCTCATCGAGATGCATCAGGAAGAGCTGTAGGAAATAAGGATATTACATAAGTAGTAGATGTGAATCCCTTTCACCAATTAGCTGATTGCGCTGTTACCTTGTGAAAAGGGACTTTAGCTCCATCGGCAGTCCCTTGAATTTCTCTCACGTACTGTGGAAATTGTTCCTTAACGCTGGATAACGTTTCATCGTATACCTTGCGTCCTGCTTCAGTTTCGTATAATGGTAAATAGGACTCGTTCAACGGTCTGTAATTGCTAACGTAATTTTGAATCAGGCTCGCGAATGTTCGTCCCTGAAAAACAACAGCGTCCCCGATTAGAAGTTGGTGTGAACCATTAGCTCTATTACGCAATTGGACTCACTAAAGGTCGTTTGATCATTATAAACAGTCATGTCAGTGTAAATGC
This sequence comes from Diprion similis, assembly GCF_021155765.1. NCBI lineage: Eukaryota > Metazoa > Arthropoda > Insecta > Hymenoptera > Diprionidae > Diprion > Diprion similis. The sequence continues at coordinate 2,172,343 of NC_060107.1, forward strand.
AGGCGTTTTTAATATTGACTGTGATTAGCTAGCTTATATATGTATAATTATGTAGCCAAAGGAAAGATTTTTCAATTACAATTGCGTATTGCTTAATTATTGCAATATTAAACTTGTCCTCGAATGAATGTGAGAAACGTTCAATAAGTCCCTTTGACCATCATGCAGATCTTATATGGGGTTGAGATTGAATTGAGTAATTATACTCCTCTTACTAGGAATACCATTGTGAGTCTCTTTCTTTCCTTTTCCATGCATTTTAATTCTATTCTTCAACAAAAGAGGCGAATTATCATAAGTATAAACTTTAGCGAATACTAAATGGAAGTGTAAGTTGTAGCACATAATAATAGATATTGAAGGCCACTCTACATGCATTGGAGAAATTCTTGCCTGGTATTGCAACTGTATGATTTTTTTTTAGATTCTAATCCAAAACGAGTTTCAAGGATCCGGTTTGGCCTGAACAGTGACATATTTGCTAGGCAGGACTTGTCTAGGAATATTATACTGCACAAGGCTGATTTTAAGATAATAATTAGTTGATAAGCTCTTTGCATGTTAGTACTTTCAGTGATCATAGATTATCCGATGAAAAAAAAAAAAAAAAAAAAAAAAACTGCATGATCGGGAGTTGTAATTTTCAATTCAGCTAAAATCATGATTTTACATCGATGCACGCTAAACAAATTCGATTCAACAAAAATATCCCTATACGTATAAGTATAGGTATGTGCTGCACATTGACCTAGATTCTCGTATAACTATTAGCTTAGCTTTATCACTTTGCTATCAAACTGATTACGCGGAATATGTTATAAATATCGTTATGCCTAGATGTCCTATTTAGCTGCATAACATAATCTTGAGAAATTTTTTTTTAAATTTCAAACTTTCCTATAATTAAATGATAATAATTTTCTTATCTAAATTGCGTCCTTCAGATATACTTATTTGCACATTTTGTTGTGAGGGCTTAAATGTATTCTTGTAATTCAGCACAGAACGCAGAAGCTTTTGCAGCCTTTAACTTGAGGAATTAAAAATTTGTAATCAGTGTTTTAACTCTCCGATACGTTCCAAGTATATCTGGTTGCCTGCGACTCGCTATTCGGGCGTAACTAAGGAATTGCAAATACAAATTTCAACAGATTTCGGATTGCGAAAAATCCGTATGAAGTCGAATTAAGCGGGTTTTAAATCGTCAATAGTCTCGAACTGAAAACTTCGAAGATCAAAGGAGTTGGGTCATTATCTGCGTATTTCAATTGCAACATCTGTTTTTCACTGGACCAGTGATCTGAGCAGCGGTACATCGTTAATCATCAGCAATGATTAAGAATTTACTTTCATATATAAATACATCTGTAGGTTTGATGATAAAACTAGGTCACACCGCCATAAAATTGGCTCATAAAATGAATCGCGTACATAACATTGTCCGTGAAATCGAATTGCAATAAATTTGTACGAAAATTAGTGCCTCTTATACGTATACCTGTAGGTAGGGACTATACTCACTATGTCGAAACCGATCTCGTAGTGAGTTCCTCTGGCATGAATGACGGGGATCGCATTTCGGCGGCCAATGCTCTCGACTGGAGTTGCCTTTCCGTTCACTGCGGTACTCATTATGTCTATTGCGTGTCTACGACGTTTTTTTTTTTGCTGACAATCAGTTGTCACAGCTCACCGCAATTCCGGTCTCAAAGTATGTCTGGTATCAGAGATTTTGATCGGCGACCAATATTTCCATACGATACTGTAACTTGAATTCGAGCAGCATTTAACGAATATATTATTATTATTTTATCTCGGAACAAAGAATTTAGCGAGTACTTTACATCTTGTTTTAATACTGCAATGAATATATAACTAAAATTCATTAGATTTTATTCACATACTTTTTTATGTTTGATTGATTTCATTTACTTTGTTGATGAGCATTGATTTTAGAATTTTAAGAATTTTAAAGAATATTTTCCGGCATATGGCAGGTGAAAAAGTATTTTTTCAAATTGTATAAATTTCATCATACGTTTAGACGATTTAAATCGAAAAAAGCAAATTATATAATATATTGATTATTGCGGCAAAAACACAGGTTTCATCGGTAAACGTGACATCACTATTCGCTATCCGTAAACAAGAAATAGATGGAAAAAAAATGCACCCCAAGACAAGTTTAGTTTAATTGATTTCACGAAGCATGCATACTTTTTCGCGGTGAATTAATACCGGAAATTTTTTTACACAGATAATAAAACAGAAAATATATTTCGACTATTAACAATAATAATAGCGTATGGCAGTTTATTATCATTCAAACAATATAAATTAAGCCCTGTCAAAGATTTTTTTTGCACTTATAACATATTATACGTGTGTACGGATACATTTGAAGAATAGTGATTTTTTTCAACGAAAAACGAAAAATTTCATTAAGCCGTTTCAAATTGTTTACCTAACTTGACGATAATTGATAATTCCTAATACTGGCACTGCACGTGGATATTCTTGTGATTTATTTGAGCAGTGTATCAACAACCGAATCTGAATGTAGTGATATGAAGATCGCGAGAGAACTGACAGCGGTTTCGTGAACACTCATGTCTTATTGACGATAGTAGTATACCTATACTTGTATGCCTGTATCTGTAAAAAAATTTCAACACACATGCACTGCAATGTGAAGACTTGTATCTAGGTATTTTCAAGGTCGTGAATAGAGGAACGCGTCTGAATTGACTCTATAAGAACTGAAATGGCGTGGATTCTCTCACAACGAAACCCGAGCCATTTATTTTTCTTATTTCTCGTAGGTATAATGCATGTATTTATCCTATAAAATTATACCTATACATATATCTCTTTCAAAGAATAAAACAAACGAACTTAAATTTATTTCTGTGTTTCATTTTTGTTAGAATAATAATTTCTATTACTTTATAGTTATTATTTGTCGCTTTATGTCGATTCAAAATCCTTTCTAATGTAAGGTCACGATAGGCTGTAACGTTGTGTACATCTGTACACAAACTCACCGCGATAGTAGGTTCCGTTTGATTTGGAGACGTGTGTTTTATTATTTTTTCTTCTTTCTCAAATCACGGCTGGCTCAGAGAGGTGAAATGCTAACAATATTGAAGCACGTTTCGAAAACACTGGAGCACCGTGTGTTGATATTTTCGATTTGCCAGGCAGAGACAACGGTGTGAAACAGAAACCCGACGGTCTGAGTCCACCTCTCGAAATTCAATTTGCGTCTAGTTGCCTCCAAGACTTGACGCCGATGTGGGTTCTAAATATCCAACAACCACCACTCATCCTCGTCTAGTAAATCCGTCTTTCAGCGCAGGCGCCAAATGAAGACTTTGAAAAGACTTTGTATTTACATTCATCGTGAATAATGCATAGTACACGCATACCTGTAACCTAGCACCGCAAATGAGCTTATTCGATGTCACGTGACTGTAACGTTGGAAGATTTGAATTTTCAAACTTTGCGCTCCGACTCCCGCCGCGCGATTCGACCAACGACAGAATAATGTTCCGTTAGCCTTGTCAAGTTCGATTATTCAAACTCCTTTCTCGCAATAATTGCGGAATATTTTCGTAGAAAATATTGGGTATACAAGCATTTCGTCAAATATTAATCTGCTGGTCGAACATCTGACGCTAAACTTTGTTAATTGAATGCAGGATTTTTTTTCTAAAACCATTCTTGCAAAATATTCACTCTGTCAAATGATCTCGGAACAAATTTAAAATGTGTCATTCTATGCACCAGATAATTAATCTTAATAAATGCACGTAATGATAATAATTATACCTTAAATATGTATGTTGTGTGAAGTTGTATTAGATAATGTATGAGTAGTTCTTATTTATCTGTAGTTTTTACTCGATGGTTGCATTTACGACGGATGTGAAAGACGGCCGGTAATTAAATCGCTATAATCCCTCACTGAAAATTGTACAGACTGTATTATTTATGAGGCTTTATATACATTGTCGAGTTTGTTATTACTACGATGTTTTTTTTGTTTAAAGTCAGCTATTTTCTAATGAGATCAGCGCTACCCGCTTATTAGTATTATTTTATTAATTTTCTCTCCCTTTTATCTCTCTGTTTATTATCTCCATTTGCATTTTCACTTTTGCAATAATGCTGTCAATTAGATACTCAGTTAATCAATGTTGCATAGCGAATTATAGATGTATATTGAACGGGGCTGTCGTCATCGCTGCATTCCATTTATAATAGGGGAAAAATAAATAAATAGGAAACTCGTCTAACAAGCCAGGTGATATAATATTAATATTTCAAATCATCGAATTTACACTGGATGGATGTGAAACATCTGTTTGAAATATACAGATGTCCCTGTGTATTCTAACAATAAGTATTACGTGTTGTAAATATTGAAACTGTTAAAAGCAAAAGATGGCAAAGCGAGGCGTTATGTAAGCGAAGAAGGTAAAGATTAAAAGTTTGAAAAAAAGAAAAAAAATTACCACCGCCTCTCGGCCGTTGGGACATCACATAATAAAAAAATATAACTAGTGTTTAACCCAATTTCGAATATGCTCGACATTTGTATCTACTGTTAGATATTGTATTAATTTAAGGAAAATGTTCACGACGGCATCCGCATGTCGTCGCGAAGGAAATCGCGCAAATACCTGTTAAAACTTTCAGCATCTTGCACAATACCCATTGTAACAAAGATAGTGGCCACAATGAAATCTTTTTCACATTCTGCGCAGCTATAATAATCTGCACTGTTATTTGCAATTTGCAAATAAAATAGGTTACTTAGTAAATAAGACAATGATAATAATTTATACTTTAATCACATAAATTGATATTGTATTGCGTCATTCATGGGGGATAAATCCAAAAACCGATTGTAAGGGAAAAAAATCGAGTCGGTCGATTAATCTATTTTGATAAATAATCGATTTTACTCGACTAATCGAGGAAAAATAATGGATGAAATCGATCGATTATTTTCGGTAATTATAATCATGCAGGAATCGCAGCTTTGCCAAGTTGTGATTAACGCGTTTATTTCATAATTTTTATGGTCTCCGCTAAAACGTAGAGGAAAAGGGAACAGGAAAAATATAAGAGCAAAACAATGTATCCATAGTTCGACAAGAAATATAACATAAATTACAAGGAAACTTGTAATTACAATATGTACGCGCAAAGTTGTTGTACAATATGATAGGTATGAAAAAAGTAGGAATAAAAATTTTAAACGCCACAACACCTGCTAACAGACTGATAAAAAATGGTCTTGCTTGGCGAACTTGTCTATCAAGTCATTACGACACAGGAAATAAATCTTATAATTTGCCATAATATATAATGTATACTAATGCTGTTACGTATAATAATTAGCCGTTATATAATCCATACACCGGTCAGATAGTTTTATACCGATCAATGCCACCTCTAATGTGGCAACGATCGGGAATTATGCAATATCCACATACTGCTAGCATAAACAAAACATGTATCGGCCCCTCTCGATTATCCTCATCGATTCGCTTATATAATAATCGCGAACAAGTTGCCGCTGCACGTGAATGTCTAAGGTCACTCATACCTATTATACCTATATAAACGTAACGTTGTAACATTTTATTGTTAGAAATAACACTATGTACTTTAATTATAGTTCACGGATTAAATTATACCCACATATCGCCTATGAACGTATGTATGTCGAAATGTTAATATAGTATGTGAACTAATGATGCTATTCACTACACTTCAAGGCCATGCCCAAGCGCACTATCGACTCAAGCAGTCTAGTCGGTTATAATGACAATGATAATAAATAATTAACATGGTCTATGTCGATTAAGCTTCTTATACTTTAGAAATTTAATATAAATGTAAGAAAAATGCAAGCATTGTTATAAATTTGTGTCGGTACCATATATGTTTCGAAAGCCATGAAGCGAAAGGCGGAATAAGTAGTTTCGATTCCTGATATCACAACTTTCGAAAAAGTCTACTGACGACTGGTTTAGAAAAGAATGTAAAAAATGGTTAAAACAAAACATGTCCAACTGATATTAACAGCTTATGCAATTCTCATCGGAACCCCTATCCAAACACTCGAAATGTGTATCCTGCCTGATAGGTCATTTAAAATCGCACAACTCGTAGTATTATAGGTATGGATTTAATTTTTTTCTTCGTAACGACTATTAATTGTCCATCATTGTGTGTGTATAATGTGAATTTTGTATCAAGAAAAAGTGAGATTGAAATGACTAAAAATTTGATCGAACGTACCTTAATCGTTTTATTGTAAAGATATGAAATTGTTGTATCAAAAGAATTTGAGCTTATTTTAATTCATGTTTTTTGCGTCAAAAATTCCATGATTAAAACAGGTAATGAAATTTGTTATTACAAAAATCTTTTGCACCGGCTGAACATTAGAATTGTTCAAGCGCACAAAATGGATTCTTCGAGTCTTGTCATTTATTAACTCGATATTCAATGGGTTAGACTAAAAAATTTGCTGTTGTACGATGTATAAACAGTATAAACTGAACATTTATCAGTAGTTTTTGTTTATGTTGCAGATGAATCGAAATTTTGTATCATGCTTTCTTCGTTTCTAATAATTAGTCTGACGACAAATTTATCCCACGATTTTAACGTTATCCGTAGCTGATTTACTACTCGACTAAACTCGGTTTTATAAGTATCTCTGAAGCTACTTCCGTCGCGAGAAAGTTCACTACCTAGTGGCTGTTTATGGTACTAGTATACTGATGTTTACCATGAATATATTCTCTACTTTTTTCAAAGCATGTGGTGTTTCTTTCACTCCGTAAACAAATTCGTGCAACTGATTCAACCAGTTACGCCAAACAAGCTCTGGCTGGATCAACAAAGTATGGTATTTGATCGATGTAAATTTTTTGTTAGCTATATTATGTAGTTATTCTATTTGAAGTACCTAATTGTTTCTGTTAACGAACACGCGACTTGGAGAAACAATGCATAAACTCCAAATGAAATGATATTTAGTTGACTCAACTTTGGAAACACATCAAATCAATGGGTTCACTCGAATCAATTCATCAGTCAATCGCATTATTTGTACCAATTAAGGGATCCAAGAATGAATCGAATGGACTCCAACAAAATCTATATGGATGGTTTTTGGTATATTACTGCGGTTACAAAAGCCCAATAAAACTGTTTTGGGTGGCTGACATCAATTTTCGATTTCACACCCGACCAAGACATCACTTCGTTGCTTTCGAAAGAGAACTTGTATTCTGTAAAATAACAATTTTACTCCATCATCTTTGATATGCAGTGATCAATGCTTTTCCCTATTTTTCATATCGGAGCAACACTTTATATTAGTACCTTAGTCATAGTTGATCGCACGTAAAACATAAGGTTGCGAATTTAATAAAATCCCATTCATATGTGCAATGTGTATCGCATGTATTATAGAAAGGTAGAAAGAGGTAAGGCAAGAAGGCGGTCAGAACGTTAGGATCTCCATGACACCGTAAACTAATCTCCCATGCCTTAAGTACGTATCTACATCTCACAGCAACATTGACCTAATTAGTCAACCCCTAATAAAAATTTATTCCGACTTATGCACACCTGCGTGTATCCGATAAATATTGTAAAACTCGTTGCAAAATCTCTGGGGTCCCCATGTTCACTGCACGGCACAGTTTTATTCAACTAGAATAATAACGTTACCAGCAGCGGTAAAGATCTGACATTTTCAGGGAACATTTAAGCATTTTAGATTTAGGTATCTGATTAATTACGTGACTCTACGCTGTATTAGATATTCCTAGAAGCTCGTTTTCTGTAATCAGTCACAATCAGTAATATTCAATCCGCTATATAGTACGTCGATCTTTCCAGAATTTCGACGCTCCTGCTGATCATTTCGTAAGCAGAGTTTCAAATTTCTAATCTCCTGTAAAAGATGAAACAGTGATTAAACTATCCTTGCCATCATTTTGTTTCGAGTCAGACGGGTCCTGGTAACCAACGACTAATGGACGAGATCATATCGTCAAAATAAAATTCCAAGCGTGTCAATCGCGGCCATTTTGAACATTAAAAAAAATTCACGTTTTAGGAATGAGTTTTGCGCCACATGTTAGAAAAGCATATCTCTTTGTGTTAGATAACCGGCAATTTTTTTTAGAGGCTTCGTTCGAGAACGTGGAATGCCTCACTCCGGTGGATTCCGTCGTGCATTAGGGCTTCAAGACATCTAGGTGATCCATTAAACTAATAAAATTAAGAACACGCGTCTTATATGGTTTCTGTAAAAGGATCATACCTTTGGGTCATACCTAAGGTATAGGGCCTTATGTACTATCTAGCGATCCAGTAAGTGTTTATTATTGATGAGATATTTTTTCAATAGAGCGATTAATAATCCGTGAAAAAATCGAATTACTACAACACCAAAGCACAAATTCACTCGAATCGAAGCTACAGGGCAATACATCAATAAAGCTTCAACAATAAATCGGTTATACATTATAGGAAAAAAAAATGAACTGGACCATTTTAAAATTCTTACTTATATTTATTACTGTATCGTTATTACTTTATTTACTGATGTTTCTAATATTATAGAGCGTGTTGCGTGTCAGATTTGACATAAACAAATCAATTAGTATGTGTTTTTTACTTAAAAACTACTATTAATGCTTTTAATATTATAGTAAATGTATATATTTATGTACCGTAATATTCACATTATATTATATATCCGATAAATTGTTAATCGTACAGCTACCTAATTATATAAATTAAAGAAGGTTCTTCGGAAAAATTAATTTATCAGTATTGTAACATCGTTAGTATGACGACAAAACTTCGCAGGAACGTCCACAAGAAAATCATTCAATTTATTTAGACTATATTAGACGGTGTTTTCATAACAAACAAGAAAAGAGTACTGCTCTCTGCGCCCCCCACCGCCACCAAGAGAATGACATTTAAAAACTAGTTAACGACTCTGTACAACTGATATAAGTGTAATCACATATTTTCTGGTTCAAAACGGGATTTTACAAACTAATTCTATTTCTCGTTCCCAAACCAGTTTATAAAATTCAAACAGAGCACAGTAACTTTTTTTATATTACAAAAAAAATATTGAGGTACAGGTTTAATATTGTAGAGAGAGAAAGCAGCACCCTTTTACATTTTCTTTTTTTTTTTTTTTTATAAACTTACCAACATACGTTTTATAAATTTTGTGATTAGTTAAGACGTTTGCAAACTATACAACCGTTTTTGTCCTTCCTGCCATTTAAAGATACACGTATTTCTGGTATTATTAATTTTTTTTTCAATACCAAGTGAGTTTTTAGCTTTGCTTCTCATCTCTGCACTTCTTTTCTTTATCAGTATCAAATATCACTATACATAATATCAATCACTATGCCTTAATATTCACAAATATAGCATATATATATATACACATATACACACAGCTTGAGCATTGGACTGCATTAGCTGCATGGTATGTAACTTAAGGCATAACTAATTAAACCCTTCATATATACATCATTTTTCTGGCATGTCACTGAATCTGCGTAATTGTCTATTTAGTTGATGGTGTAAAAAAATGATTCGCACAATGAGGACGACTCATTATTCGAGACAATAGATTTTCTTTGATTAGCCAAATGTTGTTACTCTTGTACGTAAATTTGGCAGCTGGCTGATTCACAATTTGGAAACAAATGTGGTTGTTAACCAAAAAAGGATCATCTATTACTGCCAATTCGATTAGTTTTACAATGAAAAATCTGGTCCCTTTCTGTGCCATATTTCTTTTTCACTCAATTCTCACGACTAAGTTCGTATATTTTCACATAGAGATCTATTTTGTACGACATTAGAAATATAACGATATCCTTTGTTGAATTTTATGTTCGGAATGGGATTTTTCTCCTTTCACAATTAACGCAAGACAATGGCTAAGATTTTTGAATATAATACCTATCAAATACACCTCCGCTACCCAATGGTCGAAAGAGTTGATACATATGTTGTTTCATTTACCTCGTTAAATTACTCTGTGACTAGTTTTGACCGTTAACATTTAACATAAATGTACGTTGTGTACATCCCTACATGCATATTTTATGTTTGTGTGTATGTGTGTAATACAAAGCTGCTTTTATTTTTATTTACCACTATAAAGTATTAAAGTTATAAACCGTGATTGACGGTTTGGCTTTTATATTACTATACACATTATAGATACAGTCTTAAACTGGCAGACGGTGCAGCAAATCATAGTCTCGTAAACTGATTTATTAATTCTCGTATCACAGCCATATGACTTGTTATCATGGTATTTTCTTTTTTTTGTATTTTCATTTTTTTTTTTATTTTAATTCAGCGTTTCTTCAATTTGTAACTAACTTTTTTCAATCACACATATATCTATGCATCATACACAGGAAGCGTAAAATTACTTCCGTTGTAGGAAGATATACTTTTGTTAAATAAAAAACTGGATAATAAACAAATTGAATGCACCAAAAAGTTATTGTTAAACTTGATAAATATTATTTTTTTTCCTTGATATTCAGAAGCGATTGCTAAAGAGAAGAATTCATTTAACTACTTCATTAGATCAAATATTACTTCAGTCTTTCAAGATTGACGGGATAATAAATTGATTGTTTTCATTTTTAAATTTGACTTGAGCTAATAATTATTATGTGACCTAATATATTGCTGTTCAATGAAATATCATCAGGTAATTAATTTGTTGATTAAATTATGATAATAATAACAACAAAAACAACAACGACGACAATAATAAGAGAATTACAAGGATATGCTGACATTTTCTTTTTCACTTTCTAAACTATGTTTTATTTCATCTGGATTTAGGAACTACATATGTACATCATTACAGAGTTGCAGAAAATTGCATTTCTTTCTTCTGTCTTTGCTTGTTTTTTCTTTCTTTTTTTTTTTCTTCTTGTTATCCTTTTCATCGGTAATAAAAGGATACATACACAAAAAGTAAGTTACAAGACGTTTTCGTTTTGGCGTATCCCTTTAGAATCAATAATTTTTTTTACAAAGATTGGAAAGCATTGCCTTGAAAGTCAAGATGAAAAGTTTTATAGTCACTTAATGTTAGGCACCGAACGGAATTTGAATGTATAGCAAAATTGTTTGGTACAGTGAGACCAACAAATGCCAACACAGCGAGAAGATTAGGTGCCGCAATATTGAAACTCCGTCGTCACTCAGTAACACTTGTCATGGCACGACGATCAGATATAATTCTTATCGATAATTAGATTAGAGTTTGATTAAATGCTTAACTCGAAAAAATTTTACACGCCGTACTTACTGCATTGAATTGATTTCATTTCCAATCAATCCGAACTAATTAGCGGAAGCATGTCTGTATCGCTTGTTTCTTCTCCCTATTTTACAATCTGAACGTTTGACGTTTTTTTTTAATTTACACTTCTAATTAATGGGTGGATAAGTTTCAATATGTTCGAAATGGAACGTAACAGAGGGTTCTAAACTGTGATAATAAAATATTTCCGGGAATATTGTTGTTTTTGTTTTTTGACCACTCGCTGTTCACATAAGGCGAAAAAGAAAGTATTGATTAATTAGTCTCAACACACTGCCGCATTCTAGATGTTATGAAAAAAGTTAGTAACAATATTGGTATCGTAGGGGAAGCCCAGTCCGAAAAAAAGACGGAAAATAATTTTTTTTTCTTTTGTTATTTTATGTAATTTTTTTTTTTTTTACTTTAATTCCATTTATCGTGATAATATAATGTTACTCATGAAAATGGGCTGATTCTTTGACGCTGTTTAAGAAACGCAAAAAAGAAATAAAAGCTCGCTCAGTCTTGTAAAAAATCTACCTTTACTTATTATCCAACAGTCCAGGCGTCGGATATATTATTCACTTTTTTTTTCATTCGGAATAGAACCAGCCCATCCCAAACGTATGCATTACCTGGCCACGTAGCAATTTCGTTTACCTACTTAACAGGCCACTGTGTGTTTCGCACGCTGGGCAGCTATTCTTTGGCTACGTCTTAACGTACGCGGCTGCAATAAGGTATCGTTGTCGTCATCAGAGTCTGAACTGTCGAGCGAAGTTCCACCTGCGTACCGCCAACTACCTATTGTTCCGTCCCACTGTAATGGAGATTAAAAGATCCTGTTTTATGACGCAAAGGAAAGGATTCCCAAGTAACTTTTTTTTTAACGAAAAATATCAGCCACTTACAGAAGTCGATACTATTTCTTGATGAAACGGATGCCAACTAACATCTCTGACGCAGCCGTTGTGTCCATTGAGAGCGCTGACTATTACACCAGTCAATACATCATATACTGTAACATTGAATATGTAATGTGTTTAGAAATTCGATTATATTGATATACGGTGAAGATCGCTGATAAACACACTGTGTACAGATGTCAATCCTATGATAAAGTAGAGAATTCTTGAGAGATCTACTCACTTATTATTTTTCCCGTCGCACAACCTGTGTATATATATCTCTGACCCGTTGTCGCGGCTGGTGAAAAATGACAACGTATCAAAGTCTGCAACACGGAGTGCCCTCGATACGTCATCACACTTGTGTCTCCTTCGAGCATATTCTTTACTTTATACACTGCAACAGGTGAAGAATTTTCATTATTAATATCCCGAGGAAAATGAAATGGAAATCATTTACACAATTTGCAAATGAGTAATCTATGTGTGTTGGAGTGAGATTAAGGTATGGCTTTTCCATTGCAACTTACAACTTTTTGGTACTCGCTGCCACCTGTAATCCCAATTTTGCGTAGCAACGGCTTTGCGTGTGTTTTGCTCGGCATTCTCGTCAGAGAACGCTCTGACATCCCATAACTTGATTGTTTGATCTTTACTGTTCGTTACCAAATATCTACCATCTCCTCGTGGGTCAATATAAGTTATTCCGTCCATATGCCCGGCGAGAATGCCTACAGGATGAGGATCGGTTTCGCTCAATGTTCTTCTGTCCCAAACCTAAGAGATCATTGAAGAAGAAAAACCGATTATAAGAACAGAGAAGAAAAATGTTGTTTACGGAAAATAAACCGTTTTACCTTGCAAAGACCGTCGTCTCCTGCGCTGTATAAAATTTGTGACGTGTTGTCTGCAAAGGCAACTGTGTTTACATCGTCACCATGACCTGCGATCTGCAAATATTCCATTGTATTAGGATAAACAACTTGGATTAGCTAACTGCCGTTTATCACATCCTGGTAACTGACCCTAAGAGCACGTTGATGACATTCTCTGTCGTATACGTATAGATATCCGTCATTAGCACCACCAAGTATTTCCCTGCCATCGCTAGAGAATACTAGAGAAAATATACAAAATCGCCGGTCTTCTGGACACAGCGAGAGGGATTCTTGATTCCGAGAATCACCGTAAACGGGGCACAAGTATACTGGAAGATAATCAAACATCGTTAATAACAGATACTGTTGGGTTTTGTCGATAGTTTGACCACGGTTTGACCATGATCATATGATGGTTCATGAAAAATTTACTCACAGCATTCAGACCAACTAGAATATACAATGTAATTGCCATCGGGACTGAAGGCTGTGTCTAGAATACTCCATCCAACGTCACGTGCCGGAATTTTTTTGAATTCTAAAAATTCTCCATCCTGTGTGTGGTAAAGACGTAAAAATCGATCTGAAAATAAAATTTTTTAACATAAATTTATTTTACGTATAAAAATATGTATAGACCCTAGAAAAAAACGTCCAAACTGTGATATGGAATGTTGAAATTAGGCTCACCTTGACTGGCGGTAAGGAAGAATCTTCCATCTTTGGAATGCGATCCACAAAAAGCCTTGCTGCTGTATTTGGCTACTTGGCGCATTTTGTTTGGTAGAAAACTGCTGGCTATTCTACATTTTTGTCCTGCACTAAATCCTGGCCCTACGGCTCTTCTTTGTATCATAGAAGTAATCGACGTTGCTGGTTTGCTGCCAGCTTCGCCAAGTCCGCAGGCCTGTTTGGTTGCCAGGCTTATTTCACTTTTCTAAGGAAAAAAAGGAAATAAAATCAATATACCTAATAACAAACACACACACACACACGCGCGCCCGTGAAATTTGGTATGTTTGAATCTTGTCAAACTTTCTTACGTCGAGAATCGATGTGTTAGGTCTTGTTGTTACTCTGGGCGGTTGCGAACTGCCGTACTCTTCGTCGGAGTCATCCTGATCCGAAGATATGATATGTACCTGCCCACTGTAGCAGAAAAGTACAGTAAACTATAAATATCAAAGCAAATTAGTTTTCCTTAGTTTAGGGTTTCCTATGTAGCTTGCTATATAATTTTTATATAATTTGGCTGCATGGATTCGAAAATTACAATTCTGAACAGGTTCGTTGAGCTGTAACAAATCGACTGTTAATAATAATTACATAAAAATGTCAAGTCGTCTTCTGACAACGAATTCTACGTACGTCATGGGTTGAAATAATTCGTAAATAAGAAATCTGTTACTGCTGTCAAAGTGGAATAAGGCATAACGGTTTACGCGAGTAGGTATGAAGAGGTTAGGTTAGGTTGACACCCGTAAGAAAGTCCGTAATATTGCAAGAGATTATGTATATTGGATGCAAACCTTCTGATCAAGTATTGCAAGATAGCGGTGAGTCCTGGATCCTGTTCGAAATCCATACTACGCGAATTTATGGCTCCCATCCAGACGAGTAATGATGTGTTTTATATATTAAGTGTATTATATACAACTGAAACAACGTCGAAGACGATGACGACGAACAAGAAGTAGAAGAAGACAACGAAGAAGTAGAGAAGAGAAATCTAGGCGCACTGACGGTAGTAAACTTAAAAGTGTGGCCTCTGCATACACCTTTTCACAAAAGTCTCCAGGTACCACAGTTTCTTTGCACTTTATCCACCGTACAGGTTTTGCTTTTCCACTGAATGTATATGTACTACGTACGTGTATTTTAATTGTACGTTCACGTTCCACGTTTCGTCTTAATTATATTATATATATATATATATACATATACATGCGTCTATGTATATATATATATATATGTACATATATATGTATATACGCACTAAATAAATATAAAATTAAAAAATACGCTATTAATTCTCAACGCTGGCCTTCGCGCGAGAGAGAATCATTTGTTGTATTATTGTGCGATGAAGCGAGGAAAACAAATAAACAAATAATAACAGAATCATGTATTCGACGGATCGCGATCCCCCTTATCACGCGGACACTTGTACGACGGAACTGCAGTTAAAACGGCTGTCTCTGAACGAACGTCATGTGACTTACATACCTATGAATGTCCCTGTACAATACGGATAAAATTAATTCATTTCACCTCAAAATTCCCTTATCGCCTAATGACACGCTCAATTCGTTCAAGGTTTTATCGTGCGCCTAATTCAAAAACGAAAAAAAGAAAGAAGTAAATATAGAAAGGACGAAAGAGGGGGGGCGGGGGGGGGGTGGTGGTGAGAAAGAACGAGAAAGAAAGAGAAACAATTGACAAACAACAAACAAGGAAAAGAGAACTACTGTCAGATAATGCGCAATACATTTTTATCGCATACATGATGCAAACTGTATACATGTATAATATGTATGTATATGATTGGAAATCTAGCTCGTTTTTGGGATACGCTTATCGGCTAGTAGCATACAGGGAATCGATTTTGAATGGATGTATAGCACTGATGCGCATAGAAGTAATACGCTATATGTGGGACATAGACTTGTCTTTCTGTGTCGTGAAAATACCACGCGAGCGATCTGGAGGACGATTCTCATAATATATACGTAACAAAACACAATTTTTGCCTTTTGCCAGGTTTCTCCGCCCCCACGACACGGTGAAGGGAAATCCGTTGATTCGGTTGGTTGGAGATAATGTACGTGCTTAGATCACGTGACGTTATACGTTATGAGGATAGAAAGCCAAAAAAAAAAAAAAAAAAATAAACAATCAACGCTGTAGATGTTGAAAAATTATAATTCGAGAGGTTTCTTGCACGCTTCTAATCTTTGAATATATGCGAGTATTAAGCATTCAAATTTCAATGTCATTTATCGACAAAATATCACGGTTGAATGTCGAATTACACACTTGTGGGAAGCAAACTATTCGAAAATTCAAATATTTAACACTGTACATAACTATGAAGAAAATGAGTCACTGCCAGCAGCTGTAGAGCGCTGTGTTTAAATAAATTTTTACCAGTAAACAAGAGATATTTTTTTTTTTTTTTTGGCACAATTCATGGCATTATACGCATAAATATATCGCACAAATTTCGGAACAAAAAAATTGGTTACGTTATAAATATTTGGGAAGTAAAATAGTTTTTACGCGAATTTCGTACAAAATTAAACAGATCTTTGGCCCTCCGACGTACCCGAAAAATCCGCGCCTGCGATAAAGAACCATCCAACTGCGAGGTGTTTACTTCTACATAGATTAGGTATGTCTGATTGAACTAGGCGTAAAACGTAATTGACTTATATTTTAAACCGAAAAATAAAGTCTTGCATTTCTTTCACCATCCTAATAACGGGACAAACCTTTCGAACGAAATTTTCTTATTTACACAGAAGTATAATACTGTTCGTTCACATAGTTTCATACAAGAGTTTTATTGACAATAACGACCGGCGAGCTGGAAATTTCATTTGATTGATATAACAATTCAGTATATACTTCGATAATTTATGACACTGCAATGCAAGCGCGTAATTGGATAATTGGGGCGATTGATTATCTACGATATATGAATAATACGCATTTAAATATAAGAAAATGTGTAAACTATGATTATGTTCAATCTTTCTTTACCGTAGCAAGACAAATCGATGAATAATTTGCAACATCCTCCACGGGGCGATATGATTTTCGGCAAAATAGCTGAGAATGAGCTGTCGTGACGGTTAGGTTTGCTTTCTTGCATATAAACATGTTACGAAATTGTACAACGACGATAGGTTGAATGGAAAATAGTCGCTTTCTTCTTTATCGATGCTAGTTTTTGGAGAATGCATAGTCGGTACTTAACTTCTCCGTGTCATAAACGACGTTGTTGTTGTCGTCGTCGTCGTCGTAGCGCGTACCAGATGAATTCTCAATATCCTCGTCAAGCGCATGCCTGAAGAGATAAAACTGTGTTTCCCAGAATAACCCACACTCATCCATCATCCGTAACCCGGCAAGTATCGACAGCCATTTATTTACGAGAAAATAATATCATAGTTTAGTATTGCTGTCAAATTAACCGCCCTTTCTCATGTCAAATCGGTTTTAAAAACTTTTCTTATTATGAATATCAGTCCGTTATCGATTGTTTAGTTACTGCTATTCAGCGGTTGTTTTTGTTTTCTTTTTTTTTTTCTCTCTCTCCCTATAACCTTCAAATTTTCTTCTTATCCCTGTAGCTCGTAATATAGCAGGTAAAATTTCTTCTGCAAATTTACATTGTCACCAGTTTCTACCTATACATCATCTTACTTCACTTGCACAATAGTTTTAAGGTAGTTCGGAATTTCAAAAAATTAGCGATAAAGTCGTTGAACCACAATAATAATAATAACAACACTGACAACACTGATTACTGCCAGGCATTCAGTTAGATAACACTACATGTTTTTCGACATTTAAAAGAAGAAAGTAATTAACATCACTGGATTCAGAAAAACGCTTACTAATTCGTAACTTTTATCTTTTTCCTGCAGCTAATTTTTGTCGTTTCACTGTGATTTCAGATTGTTTCTCGATTGATAGGGGTTAATATGCTATTCATTCGACTACTTGTAATTCTGGTAGCTGGCATTAATGCTGCATCAGCATTGCGCAGTTTTGCACGTGGTAGAAGCAAGGGTGGAAACCTAGGAACGCCGGTTCTCTCCAAATATTACGAGCTTGCCGAGGATGAGTGGTTTGAACAGTTTCTTGACCATTTCAACCCAACAGACGCTAGAACATGGAAGCAGGTGTGTGATGATGTTTTATAGTTATATCCAAATGATCGTAATGAGGGAAAATTAGTTCTTATTACCTTAGCTCCTATTTTATATTATATTCACTCAATTCTATACGATATATGCAGTATTGATGGGAAACTCTATGTTAATATACCTTATTTTTCCTTCAGCGATATTTTACCAATTCTGCATACCACAAGAAAGGAGGGCCAGTCTTTCTTATGATTGGCGGCGAGGGAACTGCTAATGCAAAGTGGATGGCAGAAGGAGAATGGATTGAATATGCCAAGCAATATGGAGCTTTGTGTTTCCAATTAGAACATCGCTTCTACGGCAAAAGCCACCCGACTGCGTAAGCTGCAAAGTCAAAGTTTTTATTACTTTAAAACTCCAAGGCGATAATTCTACATATATAGCTTATCTTGCATTGCCTCCAGGATTTTTTTTCAAACACACCTCATGTGATTTTTTTCAGCGATTTGAGTGTGAAAAACCTCATATATCTGAGCTCTGAACAGGCGTTGGCTGATCTTGCTTATTTTATCGAGGGGATGAATCTCAAACATCAGATTCCTGCAGGAACAAAGTGGATCACTTTTGGTGGATCTTATCCGGGTTCTCTAGCTGCTTGGTCTCGCGCCAAGTATCCTCACCTTGTTCATGGAGCTATGTCAGCCAGTGGACCCCTTTTGGCACAGATTGATTTTCAGCGTGAGCATTCTATGGATATACAAACGTTTCTTTTCTGATCAGCAAAGCTCAGATCTTGACTTTGGCAGACCTGAGTTGAATTAATTTTTAGATAGCTATACACCTGAAATCTCTTCGGGCAATAATATACCGATGAATAATTTGTTTTTACTATTTGTAAATTACAGAGTATTACGTTGTAGTCGAAGATGCTTTACGAACCCATTCCCAGGCATGCATAAACGCCGTCGCTGCGGCCAATAAACAAGTTCATATCATGTTACTTCATCCTCTTGGACAAAAGGGTCTTGCGAAAAAATTCAAGTACTGTGTCATACCGTTCTTACACATTTTTACCTTTTTTTTTTCTAATCTACAGCAGTGACTCAGCATTTTTATTCTTACTGTCGAACAATTCACTACAACGTGTCGATTTTTTTTTTGAATTTAAGGTTTTGCGACCCCATCGACCCCGGTCACACGAAAAACAATGATATCGCAAATATGTATGAATCACTGGCAAGCAATTTTGCTGAGGTAGTACAGTACAACAAGGATAATCGTAAGAGTTCAAAAACAGCCAACATAACAATTGACACGATCTGTAACATCCTGGTAGATGAGAAAAGAGGCACACCTGTTTCTCGTCTCGCTGAGGTTAGCAATTTACTTCTTAAGGCAAACAAAGAAAAATGCTTCGATTATAAATACAGCAAAATGATCAGTGAACTTCGGAATGTTAGCTGGGCTGATGAGGCAGCAGAAGGAGGTTTGTAAAGTTCATACATAATCGATTGATGTTCGATCAGGGTTCGATTTAATTTTCATAAAAACTGACGCGTTTTTCAATGTTCAAAGGTCGACAATGGACTTATCAAACCTGCACCGAATTCGGATTCTTCCAGACATCGACTGCGCGACCTTTACTTTTTAGTGAAACTTTTCCAGTTGATTTCTTTGTTCAGCAGTGCACTGATATATTTGGACCAAGGTAAATTTCAATTCCAGTTTGACTGTCTAATATTAAAAGGAGCTTGCAAATTTTTATTTAATCTTCATGTCCTCTTATTCTGTGGGAATTCTTTGTGAACGAAAATGATTTAACATGTATGAATAATCACTTGTCTCAGAGACACGACAAACTTTCCTCAATTTATTTTGCAGATACAATATACATCTCCTGCAATCTGCTGTCGAACGTACCAATACAATTTACGGAGCTTTTGACTTGGATGTAAGCAATGTCGTATTTGTTCATGGCAGTATTGACCCATGGCATGCTCTTGGCAAGATAAAGTCGACCAACCCTCAAGCACCAGCTATTTACATAAACGGTGAGTCACTTTCTTTGATTAGGAAACGGTAAATAAATAGAGTATTCAGCCACTGTTTGGCCTGGAATGTTTGTTACCTATTCTCCTTCTTGTAATTCAAGGCACGGCTCACTGCGCCAACATGTATCCTAAGTCGGATAATGATCCACCACAGTTGACCGAAGCCCGGAAACGTGTTGGTCAACTGATTGGCCAATGGCTTAAGAACTGAAAGACTGATTTCAATGATATGCATTGTGGACGATAATAACTCTAGATCCAAGCCAAGCTAATTAGAACAAGATGTGAGTAACTTGGCAAACCGTGATAATGTTCTACAGACTGTGAACCTTATATGGTTATATTTTCTACAAAGTCATGATATATGTACTTAGTGATTAAGTTTAATCTTCAATGTGAATGTAAGTTTCTTTCTCAATATTGTTTAGTCTATTTCTTTTTGAAACTCGTCATGCAATAAACCGTTTTACAAAGATTATTGAAAAAGACACTCTTTACTTATTTGTCCGATATTTTATATGCATGTAGGATCACATGCTTTTTAAACGTAATGGTGATTTTTATTCATCGAAATCAATTTTAATTTCCTCCAAATAGTAACGTGACTGATTTACGATGAATTGGAAATGATAGCCCCACTTCTAAATCGTACAATTAATTTCATAAATATATTTATTCTAATACGATTGTCAATACATTGACTATAACTAATTTATATTTATAATATACATAACATGCCTTAGAGTGTTACACCCACGAATCTCTTTCAATTTTAACACTGCGTCGTGCACGGAGTACAAGTCTTAATAATATATTCAGGTAAAGTATATAAGTGCCTATAATGGCAGCAGTATATTTTACCTTAGAAATCGCGAATGACGAAATAAATAAAATTATAAAATCACTACGATTACAGTGATGTAATTAGTTCTTTAATAATAATCCGAAGTTCGTTGTATGCCGAACTATAAATTCTTGTGATGATGACTGTCTCGAGTTTTTTCTTTCTTTTACGTCGGAGCTTGTTAAGTAATATCTATCAGTTTTATCAGGGTGTTTTATTTTTATTTCTCTTCCGCATGAAAAACGTCGGCCTTGCCTTAGTACTGAAAAAAATATTACATGAAAAAAGAATTGAAAAAATGGGACCCAAAAATAATATCTGCTATTTCAGAGTTAATCGGTTCCCTCAAAGCAAGGCCAAGGTATTCATTTTGGATTCCTTCAATATCCACGTTAGTTCAAAACCGTTTTGTTAGCTTGTGTACAACATCATTTGTTGCAAAAGAAAATAAAATTAATGTATTTTGATGATTTCGTTGTGGCCTATAATTAAAATTCAGTATAATATAGGTAATTAAGTATGTATGTATGTATGTATGTATGTATATGCATTTGATCGTTGTATACAATTTCTTTTTCATTCTTTGCTTTTTTGGCATCCCTTGTGACCAGCATTGACAATATTACAATAGCATAGAACTCTGTGATAAGAATAAAATGAATCATTGCGATCATTGTGATCATAGTTTACTTGACCAATTAATTATTATTTACATCAATACATCAGCCGAGAAAAAAAGAATAATAATTTCATTTCACTTACACGGAAATACGAAGGTCGAATATTCTATGCTGTTGTAATTAGGCATCTGTATCATTTCACAAAGAAATGTGTTGAAAAATACCACTTTCTTGTAGGTGCATAAAAAATGAGTTCAATTGTACAATTCGAGAGAAAATACTTTCTTGCTTTCTGTGGTCATTCATCGCACCTCAATAAATATTCTTATACAAATAAATCAAGAATAATGTTGATTAAAACTCATTTTTCTGCATAATTATATCTGTGCTCAATATCTGTGATGAGACTGCGGCTGCCTCCATTCTGGCGTAGCTGTTCCATGGTGGTGATGATGATGATGGTGATGCCTTTTCTTGTCAGAGACGCTTGCCTGTTTGCTTGAAGGATATGCAGCAACGTCACTGACTACTAGCTCTGATCCGTCTCGTTCCGTATTATTTCCACGGAAGTTTTCTCTGTATCCAGGCTCGTCAAGCGTTTCTTTCCGACGTAGGGGTGCGTGATTTGCTTTTTGGCCCGCAGTCTCGTGAAGATTTTCCCAAGCTTGACGATAGTAGCGATTTAGTCCACCTCGGCTCTCTGATGAATTGCTATCGAAACTAGCTACTGTGTTGCAGTCAGGGGATGCCCGATGGCGGTAATGCTTGCTACCTCTACTGCGATTCCTAAATTGCAATAAAGGTTTTTCTCGTTCAGCTAACGGGCATAACTGTCAATTGAAAGTTCAGGATACATTCATTCGTCGTAAGGGATAAGAGTTGAGCGTTGTGTGAACAAAATTTTGTATCGAGATCTAAATTTGCCGGTAAATTCGTTTTGAAATTATTCCAGGAAGGTTTGGAAATTTTGTCTTGAGAGCAAGGAGATGTCAGACTTCTTAGGTATATTTCTTACATACAGCAACTGAGGGGATGGATGGAAAGTGTTGACCGAATTCAACTAAGTATATTTTTCTAGTTGTCTACTATCTCCATTCGTCCCCTCTGAATTTTTATAAAAATGACTTGAATGAATTGTATTTCTGACTTCGATAGCTTATATGTCAGACCAAGAGATGAAACACGGATTTGTTGATAAGCATTAATAAAGCATGGTTAATAATTGAAAATTGCTGAAGTCAAAACAGCGAAGAGATAGCGTGCAGGCAAGGCTGTCGATAACAAAATAAGCAGAAGGTGAATAAGAGTCATGCTTTACAGTAAACGAAATCTTACATGAAGTGTATATCTTGTAAAGTAGAATTTATTAATACGCTACATGGTGCGGTTTAAAACTGTGGACTCCAAGGCTTCGTTTACCTTGACTAGTGACACTCATGAGGATGGCACGTCGCGCGTGGCGGTGGTTCTTGATCATTGATGTATCGGTGGGCGTAGGTTGGGGGGGAGGGAGCAAACAGAATTTACAGGGATGGGTTGGAGAAGTAACCGGCACGGTGAGCGGCTGACAGACCAAAGGAATAAGGGTGATCACTGCCACGGCGGGCCGTGAGGTCTCGGCGCCCCAGGTGCTGGTCGGGGAAGGGTAGCGCCAGAAGCGTGTACCAACGCGAGGGCATCGCGGCGTCACCCCTTCCAAGGCCACCACCTCCGCCACCTCCCAACCCTCCCACCCCACCGAGCCCCCTGCGGCGCCTTCCTCCGACGCCACCGCTGCCGCTAATTACCGCCACAGCGCAAATTGTTTAAATGTTAGTTTGGTCTTTTGTTATTTTAACCATACCTACATCTTGCATAAATTATTATCTAAGTCTATAGATATTTGTCGTGCTGACTACTCCAGTTGATGGTACTAGGAAGTTGATACTTTTCTCATTCTCTTTATAATAAATAGATATTTTCAGTAAATTGAATGATAAATGATAATGTGATGATGGGACTTTTGTTTAGGTGAATGATTGGAAGCATGATTGTATCGCTTTTTTCACTTACGTACCACCAATGGAGTTTCGGTTTTATCTAATTACTACTGGATCACTGTCGGCTAAATCAATCGACCAAAAATTGTTTCCAGTATAGAGATTGAGTTTGAACTTTAAATTTTTGATTTTGAGTCGATGCAATTTAATGCCATAGAATTTAGTGACCTCATTTACGACAAAGAATACGTGAACGTAAAGTGTAAGTTTTGAGTTAAGTAAAGAGTAAGCGGTTTAATGTACGCACATACAGATGGAAAGTAAACGAATAAATATAAGCTCGCAGATAAAAAAGAAGATTAACACAAAACATTGAAAGATGGTTTTTTTTATCAAGAGACAATATGTATGTTCATTGCAAATATTCCAAAGAAGCTTATCAAGACAACTAGATACACTTTATTTTTTCAACGATGCTCTTTTCAGCCTACTCAAACAAAGTGGAGAAAAAATTAAGATGTGTGAAATAAATAAATTAGTAAGTAAGTCTCTTCTTACCTGCGTATCAGAATCACTACGGTGGTAATGACAGCAGCAAGGAAAACGAATCCTCCGAAAACACCAAGCGCTATAACAGCGCCGAGGTTCAGTTTGGCCTGGTGAGTGTTTGAGGATTGATCTCCATTTTCCACTCTAAACGGACCCGAGGGTTCAGGAACGCCAGCTCCAAACCCAGCTTGAACATTGTCAACTCCACTTCCTGCGATTTCGTTATCCTGAGGATGATCTCGGCTGTCATCAGTGATTGCAGTTGGCGCAGATGTTTTCAATGATATTGACGGCTTTCGAGGAATCGTTTCCCTAACTGTGGCAGGCAGCTCAACACTGCTGGTACCCTTTGTCGGAGGTATTGGAGATGTTCCAATACTGCTTGTGGATGAAATTGTTGTAGTAGATCGTGTGCGTGTCGGAACTAACGGTCTGGCACGTGTGCTGGTAGGCCGACTTGTTACACGGGATGGAAGTGAAACCGTTGTACGAGGTTCTTCTGCAATGGAGAATTGATATCCGTTTAAAATTTATGTATGAATTTCGACACATTGAAAACGGAATTTATATTAATCATTCTGTTTCAACGACTGGTTTAATCTTTGTATCGAGGTTTAATTTTATCAGAGTTTTCGTGAATCCCCTTACCTATGCAAGTCGGTGCGACATGATCATAAAGGCCTGTTTCCAGGCACAATATCTGTCGAGAACCAACGAGTTGATAGCCTTTTTCACACGTGTAAGTCACAATACTTCCAGCTAACAGTGTTTGATTATTCTTATTTCTACTAAACTCCATGTCGCTGTCTATCGCTACTTCGTAACGACCGTGTGCAATAACCGATGGTAAGTCACATCGAACTGGTTCACAGCGGGGTGGTGGGCCGTTCCATCTCTCATCAACATCACAGGTCAGCCTGGCTCTTCCTGTAATTTGAATATAAAATGATAGAATGTTTCGATCCACGTTTTGCTGAATGGTTATACAGTAGTTTTAGTTCTCACCAGTCATTTCGTATCCATCTTCGCAAGAGTAAAGCACTTGGCTGAGGTAGCTGACTGTGTTGTTGATCAGAGTATATTCTCCATGTCTGATGCTTGCAGGATATCCGCATTCGATGTCTGAACGTAAAGAGAATTATAGCCAGTGATGGATATGCTTCATTGCTGACTCAATAGTATAAATATCTCATTAATAATAACTTACTTTTGCAGACCGGTGGAAATTCGTTGTAGAATCCAGTGTCGAGACAGGTCCTAGTCGAAGGTCCAATCAGCAGACTGCCACCGTTGCAATTGTATTCTACGGTTGCTCCAACCTCGTAATTTCCTCTCGAACTTGACTCGAAAGGGCTAGCAATCATCGTAGAATTAGGCGGCTGTTCAGGACGACCACATGCACGAGGCTCTGTAATAACGGCGACAAGCGTAACAAAGGCCTTCAATGACTTAAGGATGAAATTTGGACGCATATTATACTAACGATGTTGGCAGATATAATTCAGATGAGCTGTACACGAGGTGTCTGACCAGAGCCATCCTCGAGTGCCGTCGTATCGAGCACAATCTTCGTCACTGCCCTGAGGTAGACTCCAAAATGAAACCGAAACTTCTTCTCCGCTTCCAGTCCATCGCCATGTAGTTCTATTTTTCGGATCTCGCACTGCTCCCATCCAATACTGGCTCGATGTGTCGCTCCTGTAATGATAGATGCTTGATTAATTTCAAACCACGGAAGCTACTTAACAACTGAAAGATCACAGGTTGGACCTAACATTTCTTAGATCCAAGTCAGTGAGTAATTAGATAGAGTTTCTCTATTTTCCTCGCTTTCACTCTACTTAATGTCAATGGCAATGCTTCGCTGGGCCAGATCTACAAATTATGATGACATTCAAAATGTTTTGATGCTGGTTAATGTCGAGATATTTGTAAGGGATAAGCTACCTGTGTCTTCTCCACAGTTCCCACGAAATGAATCCCTGCAGCGCTGGGTTACTTTCATCGACCAGAGTTCCTCCTCGTGCTCTACAGAATCCTAGAGCATCCCTGAATGTCATTGGTTGTCTATTGTAGAAGATGTAGCATTTTCCATTGTAAGTTGCGGTGGAACCTGGCGGTTGGTCTCTAAATTGAGGACACCTTTCAATGGGCAATGCCTGGAATAAAAGTACAGTGTAACCACAATGCACAACGTTCTCTCTCATTCGGAATCCATCAGTTTAACAGAGAACGAAGATCGCTCAATCGAATTCCAGGCAACCTTGACACGTTCTTGCTCACCTGATCAGTGTAAACGAAAGCTTCGCACAGTGACAACTGGACAGGCACTGGACTTGTCGAAGCAGTTTCTAAATGGACCGACACAAAGGCTCCTGGCATCGGAGGATTGCATGGCAGAAAGAGCGGCTGCCCCTCTTCCAACTGCCCGGTATACCGATTGCAAATTGGGTTTGTTCCAAGATCAGGTCGGTTGTTACCTACACGAACAACAATAGTGCCTGGCAATCCCTCTCCTGAAATTATAAAATGAAAATAGCTCTGGTAAGTAGTTAAAAATAATGAGGTAGAAGTCAGTAAAGTTATTGGATTGATTAACATTCCAGACAATCGTTATTTTTCAACTTTAGTGAACTCACCTGAAACTTGGGAAACCGTTAATAAAGCATAAAAAAAAATCTGATTTTGTAAATTCAAATTCTTGAGTTATAATAAAAATAGTCATTTTCGTATCAACGTTTCGATACGGTAGCGTTACTAACGTCAGCCTCGTTAAAAATAAGTGTTCATTCAGTTATATTATACAGTAATTGGTATAACAGAGATTGAGAAACTATTTGTCTTTCAGTTTATGTTTCGTATAATGTTCCTAAAACATTCCGGGAAAACGCGACGCTGAACAAGCACAAAGGGGAAATTAATTTTAAATTCTTTCAAGTTCAGGTCTCGCGTGTAGCCTTAATAATATTCCCATTCTACCAGGCGTTTAATTTATGCCTGTGACTCCTACAGTAGGTCTGAAGTGTGTAGGTCAATAATTCCGGTTCGTCGAAAGAGTCGCTTTTAAAAAATTTTTATTGCTCATTTTTTTTTCTACTCCTTCCGTTTTTATTAAGTCTTCTCTCTTTTATTAAACGCGCATTTGGAGTAAAGCGAAGCATTCAGCTCTCATTTTATCATCCGTGCATAATTTGCATACGACATAGCTAAATTTAAAGTACGCGCCTACTTCCCTATTTCGTTTACCCGCACATTATTATACATTCTACACTTAACGTGTAATATATACATAATGTACGAATGCATGTATATTGTAATAGTAATTTTAAAATAATAACACGGTATATCATTATAATACTTTTCACGCCGTAATTCCTATTAAAATACAAAATATAAAAGTTGTTTGAATTAAGACGATAAATTGTAAAAATTTGGGACAAAATATATTGCGATCATCATAATCGGTATTTAAATTCTGTTTAGATTTGTCTTGAATCACGGTTGTCATTCAACTTGTCTTAATTATTTTACCGTGTTCATTAATAAAGTTAGTGAAAACTGGATCGCTTGCAAGTGAAACCAAGAACAGTGTCAAAAAGTTAATTTATACCGATCGTTAAAGCAGCAGCTATGGCTAATTCCCACGCTATGATATAAAACCAGGGTATGCTGCACAGACTAGAATTATGCAGGTCCATGCGACGTTTCGCGTGTCTTGTTAGTTGCTCGTTACACAGCGTAATTAGCAAGTTAAACAAACATAATAGTAGTGATAATAATAACACATAGTGAACGTCATTAGCCGCGAACTACTTGTCGCTTGTTATCCGTATAAAAAAATATTTACGATACCCTATCTTTAATTTACTTATAAGGATCTAATACGACTACAGGATATGATCGGGCTTTGATATACGCGCATAAAATTCATCAGTCGTTGATCGAGCGAATTATTAATTAATTATGTTACGGTTTATGTAGTCTGATTAACGAATAAAATTCCTTTGCGTGACCGCAGCCAACATGGCTCAGACATGATTAAGCAGCTGATCGTTTTAGGATAATTATACTCAAATCGAAGTATGAAACACTTTTCGCAAGCTGTGATACTTCCTATCCCGTCACGTTAAGTTCACGTAGATGGAAAAAAAAGGATAAAAAAAACTACTTTTCTAACTAAGTCCGGTTCTTGTTGAGTGCGGCATATTTTTCACCGCTAGATGGCTACTGCCGATATTTCTTATCTCAATGGTGAAAATTCCAGCATCGCGTCGCGGTTCCGTTTTACTGCTATATGTATATATATTTTATCGGTATAAAGTGGAAACGCGGGTGTGAAAAGATCCAGGGGGCTTTCACTTGCAGGTTTGCTAATGATTATACGGGCTAGTTCGACTTCGTGGGCAGATAATATCGTCGCCTAGAGAACCGAGTCTCTTCTTGACCCAGTAACCACTTCGACTGTGACTCTGGGACGGTTCCAGACTTGTGTATATATACCCACTCGGTTTGTTTCTGTAATTTTATACGGTAATTCTTAGTTCTGAATTTGCAAATTATCTTCCCTCGAGGCATTGCAGGCCATTCCACTTGACTTTCATTTGCCCTCATTTTCTAGAATATCTGCATCGTGGATTGTGTCTTCGGAATGCGTCATCTGGTGAGAAAAAATCAATCTAATGCAACCAGGCTGAGAGCTGACCTTTGACCGTGTTTTTTTGCATGTCGATGATAAAAAAGGTGTATTATTGATTACGTTTCATTAATTTATGTGACATGAGCATTTTGAAACCCCAACAATTACGATTTGCCGGCCGTTAATATTAAAAACTTAGGTTATAAAATGGTGATAAAATGGTGCCGAAAACCAGACTCTGACGTCATGAGGAGATTTTCCAATAATTTAGATTAGAAGTATAGGATGATGCACGGTATACGGGAGATTTGCCGAAAGTTCTTCCTACGAGTTACAATTCAAATTCAAATTTCGAACGTCTCCGACGCAGGGCAATAGCCGAAGTTCTGAACGCAGGAAATTGAGGTTTGCGTGCATAAGAATCGTATCAACGGTTATATGTATGTATCACATCGGCATTGTAATTGCGTAAAACTTGTACGGTGGCTTACTGCTCGACCATCAGCAACGCAACGGTGCAAATCGAGCCAAGAGATTTTTTTCCTCCTCTTGGCTACTAGCTGAGTCCCGCTATATCGCTAACCGTACTTTCTTATAAGGAATTCCTAACAGGCGAAATCATCCCGGTTAGATAAGAAAAACGGAAATGAAAAAGATCGAACCAATAAAATTAACCCTCCGTGTGTACATTGGGTCTTAAAAGGCACAGTCGAAATTGAAACTCATATTTCCCGCTTTCAAAGTTAATTCTTATTAACAATGGTTTTAAACTTTGACTTCGGGAACTTGTGGGCCATATAATAGACACTTCGAGAAGTAATACACATTGTTTCAGTTTTTTTGAAACCCTAAAACACTCTGAAAACTCTGAAACACTCCGACTGTTTCCTAAAAGACCCAGAATACACACCACGTCTAAAAAAATATAGTGTACACAAGGAGGATTAAAAGAGAACAAATCAGGCTTCCAATAAACAAATAGAGCGACAAATTACCAACTAAAGTATAATATTAATGCAAACTTCGTTAGGTATCCTCACAGAAAAACACTTCGGAGCGCCTTAAAGCTTCTTGATTCGATCTAAGAGGATAATGATAGATTGCATGTATGCACCTGGTCTGTTTCATACAAGAAAGCTACATTCGATGATCAAATTAGTATAAGTATGATTTTCTAACAACAATCGAAAGTTAAAATGCTTTCGCTTTCATCTGCAGGAGTTTCTAAAAGATCTCGCATGCAGACCATTATAAACCTGCATCATAATCGTTACACTTTGTACACCTGACGGTTACACGTGTACGTATACCACACAGGTACCACATACCTATAAGCTATAATAAGGTAAAAGGTACGGATACAATACAAACTACCTACACCTATTACAAACGTAACTATCGAAGCACAAAAATAATCGTGCGATTTAATTTTACGATATTCAATGTCTCTCATCGTCACAGCCTATTGGTCGTTGAATTACTATAGTTTTGCTTTAACAATGGAAAGCTGCAGTTATAGAAGACATTCTCTACATAGACGAAGGATAATTTGATAAGGATTTATGGAGTATTCAGGCCAACCGCATAGTAAGCGATATGCTTACTGGAGCATTAATACCATGGAACATCATTTACCTCATGGTTTTCTACTATTTTTTCCCTCGTCTTCATCATTTTCTCTCATCTTGTTCTCCACGATTTGTCCTTATTTTCATTTTTCTCGCTCACTTTCTTATACTTCACGCTTTATTAAATCATGTTATACAATTACCGCAGCATGGTTTTCCAAAATCCAGACGAACCAACTGCACCATGTACGGTTCCAACAGGTTCACGTACCACCATGGCGACAACTCGGGTCTCGTCAATGTGCAGGTCTGAGGAGTATAGATTTGACCGCTACTTCCGTCGACTGCTCGCTGAGGTATACCACCATCCGCAGTGCTCGATTGCATCGGAGCTTTGCCTCCGGCCACGTTCAGCACTGCAACGAAAAATCGGAATCATTTTCACAACTAAATCGGATTCAAATACTTTTTGGATGTCAATTATGGGAAAGACTAAGGAGAAAAGAAGAAAGAATATTTAGACAGTTTTCAGATGTTGAGGAATTGAGAAGGAGAAATGAGGGACGAATGGATCGCACCGTCTAAACAATCAAAAGTCAAATTGTAACACTTTTTCTCAAATTCGTGATATTAATAAGTTTTTGCCGTTATTACAATTTTCTTAGATTAGTTTCATTTTCAATAAGTATAAAGATTTTCCTGAGTCAGTTCACGTGCAGTATATATACCGTGTGCTCATGAGGAAAGTGCGCAGCTTGTGCGCATGCGTCGAGTCGTTCGAATTTTATTGGCCAACAGTTACCGCCTGATTCAGCAGCCTGTCGGAAAATGTCCCTAGGAGACCAACGTTAGCTTGGGGCTCCTAGGGATCTTTTCTGATAGTCGGGATTGGTATTGCGTCGGCTGCTCTATCAGGCATAAGGTGCGCACTTTTTTCATGGACACACGGTATAATTGGCGTGAAAGAAAATTGCTGCATAGTCTGCTTTTCTTTTCCCAAGTTTTCATTCAGACCATGTGGCGTATTCACCTTGCACTAATTTTTTGAAATTCCGAAATTGAAAAGTTCCAAAAGCTCCAAATTCCGAATTTTATCAAAATTCAAAACTTTTGTGTTTCGTCACAGTTTGATTCTTTCACTTTAAGTTTCCCCGTAAAATCTGGACGTATGCACTATGAACGTGAAATTATAAAGTCCGAGTAAGTGCGGGTAAGGAGTGAAGATGAAGTTGTTGGGCTTGCGGTAGTTCGACGATACCGTAACGTGGGAATTTTTTTCATTCAAATCAGTAAATGTTTTTGTAACAATTAAACATACATGGACATCTGTGCCTGCATTTTCCTTGAACTTACATGTAGCCGCATGAAATCGCACAAAAAGTTATAGCATCGAGTCATTAATTCTCGATCTCTCTTCCCTTGAATTATCTATTATTAGCAAACAATAATTAAATGTATGTAAAAGTATATATCTATGTATAATAATACCTGTTACCAATTTTTAATTACAAATTTAAATTATGCCCAACAACGCGGTTTCCGTTCGTTAATTTTATTATTCAACCAATTGTACAGTACGGCTGTATATGTTAATTATGATATACAAGTTTCCGATTTTTCTATTCCTGTTTTTTTTTTCTTTTCTTCACTGCAACGTGGTCGAAACTCGTAACGCGTTAATTTAGAAGAAACAGTAAATTCTGCGATATCAAGTTATATCTAGCGCTTAATTTTTCTCGGTTAATTAACCTCGTGTAATTGTAACCGCTTATAATCATAATTATTAATAGTATTATACTATATACACAGACTGCAAATTTTCTCTACTATAACACAGGAGAAAACTGAGAGTATAATTATACCTGGCTACAGTATACCTATATGTATAAAATGAAAATTAAAATTGATACGCGTTATTGATCGGTTCTATTGCACTATTCATAATTATAATTATTCATTCACACAAAGGAGAGAATATTCTTCGCTGCGTTGAAACAAATTGTGTGTAAAAACTTGTTGATGAGAAAACAAAAAAATTTTTCTAATAATAAATACAAGAATAGCGTGCGCGGATTGCTAATTGGTTAAAAATTTTGCAATACCGCACGATTGAGGACAACGACGATGATTGAAATTTCTTCAACCCTCATTCTCGTCCTCACGAGATTGCACAGCGTGGGCCACTTTTTCTCCATTTGTCGGCGTCAAGCCGCTTGCGAAAGATTACAAAGCCATTAATCTCGACTCACGATCGGCAACGGAAACAATAATAATTGCAACCGTGATGCGCTAAGCGCGTGCAGCAATTCTCGGCATAGCTATGAAATACTATCAGCGAAAAATACCTAGATGCGAATCTCAGTGCAATAATAGCTATAAGAATTATAAACGCGATTGCAATGATAGGTATAATAGGTAGGTAGGTTGGTAGGTAGGTAGGTAGGTAGGTACCTACCTACATATGCGTATGTCTATAGTCTTGCGGAATTATTCGCGCCCACAAACCTACATTCTTATTTACAAAATAAATTCACCGTGACTCTATTTGTCAATTAAGTTTTCTTTTCTTTTTTTTTTTTTTTTTTTTTTAATTTTATTTTATTTCTCATTATTTATTTATTTGTTTTTCATTTATCTGTTATACAGTATTATACAGTTATAAACAGGTCACGATTGCACAATTGGACGATATTGGAAGAATTTAATTGAATTATTATAACCCGGACGCGAATAATAATGACAACAACAATAATATAATATCAAACTACGGATGAAACAATTTTTTTTCTTTTTGCAATCCCATCAAATATCTCTGTTATTTTCTATGCGATTGGAGACGGTCTAGATGTATAATAATATAAGTTGCGTTATAATATAACATCGTATCCTGTTTCGTTTTCCAGTGGCGGGGGGGGGGGGGGGGGGGGATTGCGATCATTTCAAACGAATTTCAAGAAATCATGTCACGTTATATTATATGACAAACTGATTCGCGCTTTTCCTTTTAATTTTTATAAAAAAATTTGTTCTTTTTACCTTTAATGTACGATTTTACGTTACCCGTAATATAATTGAAGAAAATTCTTCATGCTCTTGTTACAAATATTATATACCATCGATAATTGAAAGATCGAGTATATATGTATCACATCATAACGGTTTTCATTGAAACTTGCAATTATATATAGTTATAGCAGTATCACACGCGCATGAGTTATGGATAGAAAATTGATTCAGGCCAATGTACATTAATTTTCAGTTTGCAGAATGCACAATATGTTTATGTATACCTATACATATATCTATGCAATAGAACAAAGTTATATTCGAACGATGTCGCGCATTATGCTAAAAAGAAGCGACAGAAGAATTTATAATGCGAAAGAAAATGTACGCTTAGGTATACAATGATACATACTATCATCCATATATGTATGTGTATGTATAATGAGTATTCGGTCATACAGGCGAGAATGTGGCACGCGCGTCAATTGTGCATGGAACGATCCAAGTAGGATGGAAGTATAGGTATGTACATCATACATACATGTATACATAAAAATAAACAAATATACATGTATGTTAGGGTAGATACACATTACACACGTAAACGTATAAGTAAGGAAATCGTTGCAACCGTATAATGGATGCTTTAATCGCGTGGGCGCCACGTTTGCGAGTCGTAGGTGACATCAATGCTCGACCTCTTTTGTACGAACGTACGTACATAAATAAATAAATAAATAAATAAATAATGCATGCATATTGGATTCAAGTAATGGATTCGATCATTCATTGCGCTCTGCATACCGAATAGTGGTACCTATATAAAGAGTGTCACATACCCAGTTTATATATGTATACATTATAGGCATATAGCATTCCTGCGTAATGATAGAAATAACAATAATAATAAGGATGATGATGATGATGATGATGATGATGATGACAATAACTCAAGCTACACGGATTAATCATCATTAGACATCCGCTTTCAGAGTTGTTTGTATTTTGTGTTACACATATTTCTGTAGTTATAAGTAAATACCAGTGATCCTCAAGTCTTTACTAAAATATACTATGAATTGTAATGGGTGGAAATATTATAAAATAAAAAACAAAATGAGAAGACCAAATTTTATAGAACCGTTGGAATATTGGCATTTGTTCTACACCCCGTAATTTCTACATTTTGAATTTTTTGTAAAAACTTTTCTTGTACTTCTCAAACTTTTTACACTTTCAGCCTCACCCTGAACGTAGGTACTTAATTATAAAATTAGATCGTATGACAGATACACCTACATACATAGCATGAAAAATTCATATGATGTGTGGCACCTGTATTACAGCTGTGATCTGTTATAACAAGATGACTTTAATAGTCGGTGGAGGATCAACGACACCTGACGACCCTGACATTCGCGGTTGAAAAAGAATTGCGACAGGTTGTCGGCTGGAGAGCCTGAGGATAGGATCAGCTCTCTACTCCGTAACGCGTAGCGGAGTCCGAGATCACCATTTCCATGTCTCTTCCTCCTCTCTCCGAGATCTCGCATCCTTCTATCTCGCTTCATCGCGTTATTTTCTATACTCATTTCATCCTTCTCCATATTCTAAGTCTTAAGCCGTTGGCTTGAACGATAAACAATGATAAGGACAGACGTGGATGGTGTAGACATTAATTTATACACGTCGAGTGGAACTGCGGGATTGACGTTAGATATGTATTTACACATGCATATGCATATTTGATTTTACATACACCTATACATAATAGTCTTATATACTACAAAACGCGTTCCCGTAGCAGCTTTATAGTTATAGATATGAGAGAAGGCAGGTTGATGTAGTATCGATTATAGTTATGACATTTTATCAGAGATGTATTTGATGAAGATAGATCGGCTTCTCGGTTATGAAAATTAAACTTTTTTATACCGTATATTATCGTTGTTATTATTCTTTGGCGGTCTTGTAATTTCTACACACACATACACACACACACATAGATTTTCAAATTAGTATTCCGTTCGAAAATACAATATTTCAAGGTATAGAAATAGCAACAAAAACAAAGCAAGAAAAACTTCTTTTTTTTTTCTTCTATTCTTCAGACAGATATATTATACCGTTCGATTTGGTTGATAAAATCTATTTTTAAAAAGGCGCTTACGACGCCTATCTAAATATAATGATATTCGTACTGGTATTCGAATCGTTGCGTAAAGATACGGTTTTTAATTAACGGAACTGACTTCAGTTAATTGACCGTTAGCAGATGCCTATACGGAGTGTTCAGATATTTTCTACTAAATAGAAAAAGTTATACGTGGGCCTCCCGGAATAGTTATCATCGCGATATTTTCGCGCTCTCAGAATTATAACATGGTTATAAGAATATGGTAACAACAAATTCGCAATTTACCGGCAGGCAGTCTGTTGCGCAAACATACACGATTTAGTGACGAGTAACGTAGAAAAAAAAAAAAAAAAGAAAAAAAATGGCGAGATGTAAAACTATATAGGGTAATGCGAATCCTATTTATTTTTAGCGATTTAGGCAGCCTTCGACCCGAATAGAAATAACGATTCCGCCAATTTTCTATTATTATTTCTATGCCTACTTTACGTCGCGTCGTGATATAAACTTAACGTGTGTCATGTGTAAGCTAGTTAGTAGTTGTCGCTGGACTAGATTCAAAGACCGGAATCACCGGACAATGCGCTTCCATGATCCACTTTTTAAAAGTTTCTCAAATACAGGTATACGTATGCATTATATCCATTTCTTGGGTACTTTTTACTGTATATTCAGTGTCATGCTGTGAACACGCGCAGTTTGGACTTTTTCTTATAAAATTCGCACAACGTATAACTCGTTCTTAACTTTTCTCAATGCCTGATAAAACAACGCGAACAACAAAATTTTCCGGGCTCTGGGATGATCGAGAGACAAGGTGAAGAAGCAGGTGTTGTGCGAGTAGCCGAAGCCTGACAACAACAGCTTAGCTTTCGGCCATCTGCTTCAAAGATTTCTAACAATTTTTTTGCCGCGTCATTCCGCAATATGATGCGAAACAATCGTGACACTTATTCTTCAGGTGCAAAAGATACAATTTGGATTTCAATTTGAGATCGTAATTCTAATAAATTATATATATACTACACCTGATTGTCAGATATCACCAAGCTACTTTTTTCATTAATTCTATTAATCGTTTCTTTCATTTGAGTTTTGACTACTGTAATGATTCAATGTTCTCAATATAAGTGCAGCAAAATTCAGTTCCAAATATAATACAGAGAATGCGTTCCGAAACTAGCTAGCTGCGCTAAAAAGTCCCTAGATGACAGAGGCAGAGCTACTCACAAACTCGGCGGAGCAAGAGAGATAAAAGGTTGTTGACAGTACTGGGTGCTAATTTCGAAACGCACCCATAGTATGTATACTATGAACATATGATATACATAGATATGCCTATAATGGCGCATAATGGTTCACACATAAATACTTATAGATAGTGGGTTGGATGGAGATTAGACACGGTGTGCGATTAGACGTGCAGCCTGATGGCTGTGCGAGCAAAAACTTCACTGGGTCAAGACCGTTACCTACAATAGCCTCCTGAACACGACTGTATAGAAAACGTCATGGCATGCAGCCTACTATAATACCTACTACTACTATTGTACTACTACTACGGGAGTTCTCCCATTCATTTCTCTTGCATTATACATACAGGCATGCGTAAACGAAAACATATACATTTTAGCCACACACAGAGACACACACGTGCGTATGTGCAAGAATTTTTATATTGTAGTACGGTAGTAAATTAATTGTTGTAACGCGCCGCAGGCATAAGGCGATTATACGCACCGTACATTCACATCGTTAATATCCGTTCGGCAATCAATGCGCGTTTGAAGAAATTCAAACGATTAATAGAGCGCGTCGTTCGATCGAACCGGTAACATGGTTACACTATACATATATCTATGGATACATGCACTGCACGACGTGAAAATCCGACGGGAAAAATCATATGTATAAATATTTTATTTCCGTGAATTATACCGGAGGAAAAAGAAGAATGTCAACAAAAATGCGGCAAGTATAATTGATATTTCAGGAATGAGAACGAAAGTTGGAAAATAAAACGTGAATGTTTGAAAATACTATGGTGGTTCATATACATATATGGTATAAGGGAAGATAATCTACATATATCCGTACATTTCAAGATAGATTAACATTTTCCCAGCTGATATCTATCATAGAGACCGCCAGATATGTAGAATGCAGATCCGGTGACCCAAAACCATTAATCGTACATCGTAGATATCTCGTACAATCATAACATATAGCACTGTGCTCTGCAATGTGTCTCAAGAATTATTGGGGAAAGTGTGAATTCCGTTTCACCGCAATTGCGTACAATTATACATATAGGTATATACGATATACATACATATATGTGTGTAACCTATTAAGCGCGTGAGCCCTTTCGGACTTGGATCAGCTATTTGAATAGCGTTCAAACTTCCTGTCCCATAAGATATAGATTATATGATATAGGTATATTATAGCATGGTATTCGAGGTTCCATTAAAATGCATAAATGCCTTAACCTTCCGACTAACTAGTTTTGGGTTCGAAACAAAATGCGACTTCGATTCTATACTAATTATGTGCAACAAAGCATCCCATTTTCTCACGTTGGCTGCATCGCCAGTCATCGTCGCGTAATTCGTCTAAAATTGAACTCGTATTTTGTTTCAGACCGAAAACAAGTTATCCGGAAAGTTAAGTCTTTCATGCATTGTGTAAAATGAGTGACCATATCCCACGTTATTTCCGCAATGCGCCCTATAAGGACCCCTGATTATAGGCAAATTGGGGCACAAGTGTATTCTGAGCAGCTCCGATGCTCTTTTGTTAGCGAAACTCGGAGCTACTCAGAGTGGACTTGCACCCTGATTTGCCTATAATTAGGAGTCCCTATGGGGCGCGTCACGGACATAACCCGGATACAAGGCAGCGTGGCGGTGGTAAGAATTTAGGGAGAAGCTCGTTGACCTAGTTCGGTGCTTTTCCGTGTCCTTGACCGAGGATGCTGATGATGATGATGACGATGCCGTGGGTAGGTTGTTAAGATATGCCGGGCCGCTGACACGAGGCATTATACCACTGAAGGTAGGTGTATAATATGTACAATACGTATATGTGTATTTATGTATATGTGTATTTATGGATATATGGTAGTATGATGTATACATACAAGCTGCATACCTATAAGAGAAGGGGCCGCGTCCGTTAACCGCCGCGAAGTATGTATCAACCTGTTACTGGCCTCTCGGCGTGATGTGCAAGCACAAGCCACGAAGGTATACAACACAACTAACGATATAATAAGTGGCATTATCGATTCGTATATAACATATACAAAACCAGTACAGAAACTGGAAAAGACCCGGAGGGTTTATAAACTATATCAAACGAACATTCTTCAGCTCACTGCGTATGTCTGCATAATTATGTACAGACCTATATAAGTCACACATTCTGCAAGTTTGCGCAATCGAAATATAGAATCATTGAAATCGAATCCAATCAGATCCGCTCAGAGGACATTCGATAAGTTTTATCATGAATCAGCAACTGCAGTTTTACATATTGTCAATTACTATAAGTATATATCTTATACAACTTTCTAAAGATGAATCATGCGTGACGTATTCAGGTCTTTTGAGAATTCTGCATCCACACAATCTGCACCGAAAGAAATTTAAAATTCTAGTTGTACCAATAGTTGGTAGGTCTGCACAGTACTTAACAATGTTTACATTTGTCACCATATTGCAGAAATAAATTGTAGTTCTGGATATCTACGCACCCAATTTTACTACAATTTTTCTTTCTATGGTTATAACTAGACGCAACATGAAATCTGTTTTTTTTTACAATTGGACCACGAAAATTGGAGTATATTTATGTAATGATAAAACTCACCGCAAAACGGGACACCATCGGGTACCCATGTCCCATTTTCTCGACACTGTCTTCTCGCCGGTCCAAGCAGCTCGAATCCTCGCTCACATGAGTATGTCGCCACGGTTCCCGGGGTGTGAGAAGCGACGTTTAGGGGCGCCTCGATTTCATCGATAACATCTTCTTCGCCCGGCAGTCCGAATCGGACGAAACTGTGGGCCGGGGCTCCAGGATATCCGCATTCTGGTACGGCTGTACTTCCTGAAAAAAAAGATATAAAAATTTTAATAAAATTGTAAAATTCTTGTTATAATTATTGTAGTATATGTATAATTCGGTATAATTATTATATCTTATAATATTGATGAGTTGTAATCAACGCAAAGACGCATCATAATTGTTATATTATATTCAATTGTATAGTGGATATTTTATCCAAGCATTAATGTCACCGTTTTAAAGTAATAATGAAGCGCCTCGGCTTTTCAAGTGATTTCAACGCGTGGAGCACGCGATCTGCATATTATAATTATAGGTAGGTATAGATTAGTGTGCATATCTTTCACTGTTTTGCGCTTTTTTACTAAATGTATTATTGTTATATTCGCGCGTTATTATAGTCTCGCGTCAAGGGAAGAATCGTCGAAACGCAACCGGTGATCTACATAGCCATTCGGCTTGTCGCCAGAATTGGGCAATTCGTCGGAGGTGAAGAAACAGGATTGTGGGAAAAGAAAGAAAGAGAAAAAAAAAAAAAATTTACGGAAATGATCGCGGATTTAAATGCGACAAGTCGTAACAATCGAACAATTGCATTACGTGAAGGTTTTCGGATTACAAACCCGCGCCCGAAACGGGCGATTTGCTTACTGCAGTGGCGTAATTCGATTGCAGGAAGTAATCGGTAATGCGAAAAGCGTATTATACATGTAGTATATATACGTGTCTCACTGCGGATACTCCTTATATACATATGTAAATTCCACCCACGATGAAA
This sequence comes from Diprion similis, assembly GCF_021155765.1. Classification (NCBI taxonomy): domain Eukaryota; kingdom Metazoa; phylum Arthropoda; class Insecta; order Hymenoptera; family Diprionidae; genus Diprion; species Diprion similis. Next base: position 2,212,656 of record NC_060107.1, read on the forward strand.
CCGTAAAAAAGTCGAACTACTGTCCAAGAATTATAACCGGCTATTATTCGCACAGTTTCACTTGTGCAGAATTGTGCAACTTGCACCGCGAATCGTGCGCGACATTTTCGCTTTATTTCTTCTCTGCACCTCGTATGTGCCTACAATGTACATATACATACATGGTACGTTACACCTTATACAAATTTTCTCCGCGGTAGCTTTCTGTTTTCATTTGCATCCGAAACAACGATTGCGAACTGACTGTCGAAAACTTTGTAACAGACGTCCGGAAGGAAATCGTACATGTATGTATATACCTAGGTGTTTACCTAATTCGCTTCTGCACTGTAAATATCTCACCTCGAAGGATTTATTTTAATATCATTGAATTAAATGCGATCAATTTATTCGAATGAATAAAGTTTTCGTTTATGGCATCTTGAATATAATAAATATAATAGAAACTGAATTTTACGATCTGGATATTGACAAAGATCATGCAATCGAAAGTTTAACTCCAGCGTTAAACCTATAAACCAGGTAAAACTATATTATTAACAATACGATTTTCTGATAGAATGTAAAATTTCATCTTCAGTAAGAGAAAGTTTCTATATAATAGTCGATTAGTCGTCATCGTCATTATGGTGCGGTTTAAGCTACGCTGTAACGATATACCAATTACAGTTATAAAAATATCATTATTATCATGATATTTCCCTAACTTCCTCTTATACATATAACAAGTATAAATATACAATGTCGTATTGTACGGTACGATCCAAAGAATCGATCAGGAAATGGTGAAATAAGAAGAAGACGAAGAAAAAAGAAATTTAATCTAAGAGGTGAATGTACAAGTTTAGAAGAGGAAATAAAACCACCAACATTTTTTACCATACGATCATAATAACTCATTTAATTAACGGACCATTGCAATTTTTTTTCGTTAATACTGTAGACTTCCACAAGCATAATAGTATATTATACATGCATAGAAACTTTCTTTAATGCAACACTCACACAGTTCCTGTAATTCTTATGCTTATTGGCATTGTTCGATTCGACGATGCGCAATGAAACGATCGAATGAGTCACAACATGTTTATTCGTCGCTGTGAGTTCGTGACACTTTTACCAAATTCTTAACATAATACAAACGCCTTACAACTCTAGGGCTTTGTATGTACATAGGTGTACGTATAGATGACTATACGTATAATAAAGACCCGGAAGTTGAATGCGTCGATGATGCTTTCATTCAAATTTTCACCATTGGGATTCGTATCACGGATTACCTGCATTACAGTTCAAGTTTATACCTATATTGTTGCATATGATAGAGATAACACATCATTTAATTTCTCAGAATAATCGTTTATTAAGTAGATTATTTATTAAGTAGTAGAGAAAATCTTCCTATGAACCCATAGTTACGGAGCCCCGGTGGGCTTCTAGGGACATTTTCTGACAGTCGCGCTTGGTATTGCGTCGGTCACTAAATCAGGCGGTAACTGTCGGCTAATAAAATTCAAAGGCCTTGACGCACGTGGATAAAGTGCGCACTTTTCTCATGGACACACGGTATATAAAAGTCCCTAGTCCTCAACATATATCCTGAACAACCGTCAACTATGAGACACGAAAACTCTTTACGATGTATATTTCCTCACGCGTCATGCACCTGATCATTTCACACGTTTAATTGACATCCGTATAATCGTATTCATATATATGTTATATTAACACCCGCAAGTATAAGAAACTGACAATTTCGATGTGGATGCCCGTTGAAATTACAATTACAATTGCACCGCACATGCGAGTTGTTGAATGTATGATTAAAAAAAATCTGCGGTCCTTTTTGCGCCTCATTTATGTTTCATTTTTTTGTATTTATATGTGCGTCGAGAACGAGCCAAGCACGGTTTATTCAATCACCCAATAAAGGATAGAAGGAAAAAAAATAATAATTTCAATCATCGAAGCCCAATATAAACAGATATAAAGAATCAAGTGTACAGCGGTTTATTATAGAAATGATTAACAATGAGGTACGAAATGAAAGAAGAAACAAATATAAAGTCACGTTTTTTTAAAGGCAAATGGCAGTTTCATTGCCGCATAATGTGAGATTATTACAGGTCGAAGGTGAGAAAAGATCTCTAATTTGTACACATATACTTTTGAATCTTAAAATATATCCACAAGCTTAAAGAGCTGTAAATTTTTTAACGAGTTATATATAGTAAAGACCGCAATTTTTTATCCTAGCCGAAGGAGAAGAAAAAGAAGAAGAGGAAGAACAAGAAGCGAGAAAAAAAAGATATTAGTACCGTAGCTAATGCTTATATAGGTATAATACACCTTTTCTCGCATGATATGTCGTGGAGTCTTAGAGGCAGGAGGTACGTAACGGTCCGTGTTATTAAATTCATATATTTCTTTCACATTTGCACCTGCGTGTATTACAACTTGCAAGATTATATGTACCTATAATCGAGTGAGAAATATCAACGATAGAATTCAAGGCATCGGCCCACGTATTATATCGGTGCAATATTGTCTAAGAAACTAAGAACAATAAGATTTGTCGAATAAATATATTTATTAGATACAAATGCAAAATGAAAAAAATAATAATAATTTTCAAATAGGACAATAAACGAAATTTGCGAAATTAATAAACAATGAAGTAAAAATTCTTACGCTGTGAAATAAATACGATCACTTTTACTTGAATAAAACTTATTATTCGAGGAAAGTAAGAGTCTAATTTCTCTTTCAGTAAATCCTCAAATGATAATATTGACAATCGGTTAATTTTGCGAAAGAAATCAATGCAGCAAACGTCCTTAAGAATTTGCAATTACAATGTTGACCGAGGTGTATCGACAGCTTTCATCGAAATCTATAAAGATTATCAAAAGGATTTTAAGTTGACTTTCGATTGTTCGAAACTGTAGGCATCTGCAGATCGCCGTTTGAATTAATGTGTAACATTCCTGTACGATCCATATCGGGAGTTTCGAAATGCAAACTAAGAAGCGTGCATTAAACCTGAAACTGTACAGAAACTCACCAGGAAGTAGGGAAAATAACCGAGCTGGATAGCAGAGCCTCAATTCGAAAGCGTCCATTATGAGAATTTTCTATATAGTGTTAAAAGAGATAAAGATATCTTCTCCTCGACTCGACTTTTAGTGTAAAGTATATATGTATGGGTGTGTATACACATGTGTAAGAAGAGGAATTGCTTTTACCGCTAACCAATTCTACCTGCAATACAGCCTGCATGCATCTATCGTCTCGTCCCGCTCTATTATACATGCCTCATACTCTTACACCTGCAGGAAACGCGGTTGCAGCCACCTGCATGTCCGCATATATCATGTAACCGGCGCAGGTGATATACGTAATGCAGATTCCGCTCTGCTCCGTGCAGCTTCCGCATATTTCATGAAATAATCTGTTAATTTAACGTGACGTAGCTTGTTTTCTCACAGTCAAATTACTCGAGTATTGCATATGTAGAAAAAAATATTCCCATCGTTTATTGAAAATTGAAGAGAAAACCTGAAGCTAATTATGTACATCGTATTATATTGAAAGAAGAGGGATAAGGAAAAAAAAATTAATTGCAACGTAAGTGGATTAACGTGAAACATTATCTTCCGTTATTGTGATCACGGTAACATTAGCCAATCGACGATGAGAAGTGAGCCCCAACGAATTATTCAGGCCAAGATTACTATTTCTGAGAATTGCGCTGCAGTCGCGACACGATTTACTTCGTAATAAATGACAAAATGCAATGCTTTTTGAATCAATGAATCGTAAGTAGAGTGAAAATTAATCCGCTCCCGCTGGTAAAATAATATAGCATTAGGGACTCCTAATTGTAGGCAAATCGGAGTACATACAAGTCTACTCTGAGTAGCTCCGACGCTCTTTTGTTAGCACGCGGCTGATGTCGCCCTGGTGAAACTCGGAGCTACTCAGAGAATGCGTTCCGAAATTAGATGGCAGCGCTAAAAACTCCCTAGAACTGAGGCAAAGCTACTCAAAAGCTCGGCAGTACAAAAGAGATAAAAGAATGTTGACAGCACTGGAAGCTAATATCGGAATGCACCCTTAGTGGACTCGTACCCTGATTAGCCTACACTCAGGGGTGCCTATGGGGCGCATCACAGAAATAATCCGATATACTCTAGACTATTTATATTTCAACTACCTAGATAGTAAACTATATCGAATTTAAGGAAAACAGAGAGAAGGCGGATATCCGCAGTTTCCGCGCATAAATTATAGAGTTTGCATTTCGCGATATAGTTCCTTGGCTTTGTTTATCCGTATGTACGCGTTGCACGAGTCTAAGATCTGGATGTACTGCAGCAATCGTGGGAAATTCGACACCGCCAACTGACTAATTAAACGCTACGGTTGTGGATCCTTTGTTCGAGGATTGAATGTAATACACACCTCGCCACCTCAATACAATCATCGCAATTACGATCTGCTCATTCCCACAGCTCAGCTTAATTTGCACTCACTACGTTGTATCATATGATGTATAGATACGCGTATTTACAGTCATTCACAAGGGTTCAACGTTTAGTTTCTAATTTGTAGGAGTAGCTATGCTATACATATATGGTAGATACACATAAATTTCTGTCTAGTTATTACATATTTCATTCGCGCTCTGTAACTCCGACGTAACTTTACAATCGTATTTACGAAAATCTAGAATATTTTGTTTTCTAAAATCTCTTCTATACAGTACTCAAGAGCAATTGTAGTGCACACCTTTCTCATACTGTTATACCTGTACTTTCGAGATAGAATGACTGGACTTAAGTCTGATGATGTTTTGACCCCATGTTCATGTTACACCACGTGTAGATCGGTAAGATAAAACGTGCCAGCATAGCGGCATTGCGCAGGTGTACGTTAAAGCTCTGTACATATAACAAGTTTGGCACATCACGCTGTGATACACATAAATTGTGAACCTTTACGACTCCGACGCAGGGTGACATTATAGTATTATACATGATGTTTCAGAACAAAAATCACTGACCATGATGCAAAACGGAAGTAGAAGTTGTTATCATAATTTTTTCATCAGCAGTGCAGAGTGAGAAATAGAAAAAGTTTATATGAGATTAGGATTTGATTGATGTAAAGGTAATATATATAGTAACACTCTGCTCTGTGATAGTTGTGAATAGTTATATATACACATAATAAGGGTATAAAACAGTAATCGAGTTCGTATTGCGAGCATCAGTGAAGCATTAAATCGGACAGCACGGACTTCGGTCCACTTTTTTAGTAAACCAGTCAAAACCAGCAAACGTAAGGTCAACTGAGCAACGAATTGAACCGTTTACTACCTCGGAGTTTCGTCTGCAGCGAAGTCAACGCGTGCTGAAGTGAGTCAAAAATTGAAGTGGGTCAACCGCGACGCGCGGATGAGCATCCATACACCTTGTGTACGTACGTGCAATATTTGTCATGCCACTTTACGACTTGGACGATTTGAATATACTGAGATGCGAACCGATACGAGTATATGTGATATTATTGTACATGGATATACATATATTCACGACGTTTGACCGAGTGACATAAATTTGAATCGTGAACATCATACGACGAGAAACAACGATAATAAGAGTAATGCTTGAGAAGTACCGTGTGTTTCGGATATAGATACGTGTAATACTTACTTTGAACGGAGTTTCCTATGCTGAGAAGTAACCCAAAGAGAAACACTGCCGAAGAGAACTCCATCGGTGATATTAATATTGTAAAAGTTTTCGCTTTGGTTTACGGCCACGTTGAAAAACGAACAATATATTTATAATTATGGATTGACTCGATAAAACCTCCTCCGAAAACAAGAAACGAGCACTAGCAACAACAGCAACAAAAACAGCAGTAACAACCCTTCGGTAAAACTCTGTATACTTCACTTTCAAATAAGTTTAACGTCTTCTTCTTACAATAAATCGCGTTTAATTACGATTACACAGAGGTTTAAATGTTTTTTTTTTTTTTTTTGTTTTTTCTTAATTTCAATCGAGTATACAAGCGATGAGTTCAAACTCGAATTAATTAAGCAGCAACACACTCGATAAGGGGGCGGATTATCGTCACCTGCACTCTGCCTATACAGGTCGGATCTTCATTTTGTCCGTCGCAGTGAAGTGCATATGGTGGTAAAGCGAGTGAATTATAATACATGTACTATGTCAGGAGCGTGTTTCCTAAGTCCGACCGATCGAGAATCCGACTTCTTGAAGACTGAACTATCCGTACCGGGCAGGAAGTCATCCAGGTGTTGCGGCGAGGCCCCCGAGAGAGGCAGGCGGGCAACTCACTCTTTTCCCCACCACGAAACGAACGAACGAACGAACGAACGAACGCTTCTTCCCCGATTATACTTACAGCCTGGCATGTAGCACTCCTGCAGCAATGTAATGTAACCCGCACACTTGCACCATCGAACTGTTACAGTGTAACTCATATCTGCCCCATACAATTTACCCTGTACTGCACCGTCTAGTGGGTACAAATCCATTTATTCCATGTGCAATTCCATCTACATGTAACGCAAACACTTATAAAGAATTGTTTTTTATGTATATACCTACCCTCGGAAATCCTTCCTTTATTTATTCTTCGCAACGTCGACTGTTCATCTCAACGACTTTAGATACTACGTGTATATAGTTGTGCGTACTGTATACGTCTACGTGTTCTCTCTCTTTCTCTTTCTCTGTATGTGTGTTTACGAAGCGTCGTGTGCATGAGTACATAAGTGTATTTGTATTACACCACAGTGATATTCTTACACTGTGCACAAGCACCAACAACTCCTGCGGTGCGGTATTCAGGCCACGAAGACCTGTTGCCTACGCGCATTGCGAGCTTCTTCCGTACCTCATTCTTTCTTTCTTTCTTTTATTCGATTTTTTCTTCATTTCTTTTCTCCCACTCACCCATCTCCTTCTCTTTATCATCGTTTTCAAGATGAGGAAGTATATATATAGCGTTACGAATCATGGGAAAGTAAAATTACGCGTGCATGCACCTATAATATGCGGAAGGAGATTACACCGCAGAGAGTTGGGAAAATTTTTCAACGATGACGAAGAAATTCGGGGAAATACATCGGGATAAGGATTCGGTTCGGTTGTTCTAATCTCCAACACCACGAACCTGGGCTTGACTAATTCGGCTTAGGCAGAGCCAGAGGACAGACAGGACACGAAGGGCATTCGACCGTGCTACCCTTCCTAAAGCAACCTGCCCCGTATCATCTGGTGACTTCATCGAGCGTGAACTCGACGTTTTCAAATATGCGAGCATGACGAAGTTCGGTTCTCAAGATAGAATATAAAAATCAACCAAGTATATTTATTGTAAAATGAGAGAATAAGGGGTGACAAAAAATTTGTCAGTCTTCCCATATCGTCTGCACACGATGACTGCCAATAGTCGTAAAAGACTTGCAATACAATGATCGATAGGTTAGTTGCCCATCCTGTGGTCTACGTAGGTATCACCTACGACCTACCAACTATACATACAGGGGATGTAAACGGCATATATGTATAATCCGAAGTCAAGGTGCAGGCACAACGTGTGAGAGAATTGACTCGCACGTGAATGAGGTTCCCGAACTATAGTTTAACCGTGGATATGTGCATGTAATTGTGGATATTGTACATATGTACATACATACATACATACATGCATGCATGCATCGCGAGTACCTACCTACATAACGCGCACGAGGATTTCTTGAAGTTTGTACAAGCGAGGCGACGAGCAGTGGGATGCCTGCCTTCCTACATACCCGCGTACACTTGTAGTGGACGAGGTATGTGGGTCAGGAAGCCACCAGCCAACCAGCCGACCAGCCAACCAGCCCAAGTCTTTCAGCATTATCAACGAGCCAACGAACCAGTTGAGTCAAAGCGGCTCGGCTCCTCTTCGAATCACACGATGAGTAATATCGCCGACGCTTGTCAGTATGACTCGGAGATTCGAAACCGCTGCTTGTCGCATATGCTATATATAACACTTTTGTCGAAAATTTATAATGTGGTATATATAAAACGGTTGCAATCTCCTCTTCGTCTTGTATTAGGTTGATCTCGTCATTCACTGGTTCTATATCCTAAAACGTGCATCGAATGGCACAGATTGATATTGCAATATAGAGTCATTATATGTATACATTATTGTGCTGAGTCCACTTTCACAACAAGATAGTATTCTGTGGTTTTTGGTGTCGCTGATTACGAATCCGAAATCTGGTTTGAAAATTCAAAATGGCGGGTCTAATATGGCGGACGAAAATTTGAAGGTTAATCAAACCTGGTCAAAAAAATTCTATACAGGGATTTTCGAGGTCGCTGGTCGTATTCATGATACCAAATTTTCGAATTACGATTTCAGATTCGAAATCACTGGTCCCAAAAACTTATAATTTATGTAAAACTTTCTCGAAAATAAATTACTCCTTCGATTTTTTTCAATCAGTTTTTTTCTAACAATAATAATTTACATTATATCGCAATAATTACTCTCAGTATTGAAAACCTATATTAGTACACCACCAGAAACAGCAAAAAAGCGCAAAAAAAAATAGGTTGAAACGTTTTCGAAATATACAAAAAATGGATATGAAATAGGTGGTAAGGATACTCACCAGTATGGCTCAAAGGGTTGATTAAGTATCGTTAATTCGATACTCAGCATGTATGCTGCATTCCCATAAACGGGTTTACTGATAACGCATGAAGGGTCAACCGTGCGACGACACAAGCATATAATAAGTAGTCCACTGCATGATGGAACCGATGATTTCAGCTGACCCAATAATCGAGTTGGTTATTATAGGTAATTGTCTGGGGCTATAGATAGTACAGTACACAATACACCACATTATACATTGCACAGTGTATGAACATTTCTCAGAATTTAACTAGAAGTATATATACACGATAATAAAGCACTCTTCGTGCAGGTTCGTTGAGGACGAGTGCGCACTCGCAGATCTCTTTTGCAGATAGTGATATATTGTGTGGGCAAGTAACCCTTTTACGCTGGCTGCCATTCAACTGCACTCCTCGAAAAGCGACATGGTTACTTGGCTGCTAGACTCGTCCATCTACCAAACAATCGCCTTGTGCGATCGATTAGCCTTATCGCATAGAGGCTAATGCACGCCAATTATACTCGGTTTCCTTTTTTCTATTTTTTTTTTTTTTTTTTTGACTGTATGTAAGAGTACAAAAGTTACGCGAGAAGAAACGTTGAGAACGACAGTATTTGTCTATAAGTATTCAAGGAATTTTGCTCTGTTATCTAGTGTCATCGGAAATCACTTTCTTTTCGTGAAACGGACTGCGAACAGTTATTGAAATTCCTGCGATCTGTAAACAAGGAAATAATCTTTTTGAAAAATGGTTAATGAGACAAGTTTAAATTCTTACAAGAACGCTGCGTGATAGATTAATTAACGCTGATTTTCGTGGCTCGAAGAAATGTTTCGTTATCTTGCAATTATAGTTGAAAACAAATAGTATAAAAATGATCGATCATTTTGAAGGTGGAAAGTTCACGAATCGAAATACGAATTAAAATTGAACCGTTGAAGCAATTCACCTGCAGATTACGGCTAACAAGATTTGATTGAAATTTTCTACTTGAGGCAAAAATTAAACTTGGCGAAAATTTGTGGATAAAATACTCAGTTATAGTATTTTTACTTCTCTTTATTCAGCTCGGGTTAATTATTTTCTATAAAGTGACATAACTGTACACCGCAGTACATGCGGCATAAGTAATGTTATCCAAATTTTAATCCACTCGAGTGATTATATAGCTCTATAAAATATACATCAACGCTATATAACTGAAAATTTTACGAAAAATGCTCAAACTGGAATGTCTTTTTGGTTATTTTTTCGAATAAATTCAATTTACTCGCGGGGTCAACGAATAACTTAGAAGCGAATAGCTTACCTGTATTAATGTGCAAGCCAGACTAGTGAATCTCAGAGAATTTGTTACCGCTACAGTAATATTATCCGCACGTTTAGGACATAATCACAGCAGTATAGGTATAATAATTATATTCCCGTAACTAGACGATTAACGAAATAAGATAAAAAGTGATGATCACCTCTGTAAATAAATAAATAAAAAATAAATAATAACTATATAATAAGATTTGCAAAGTTAATTAGAACCAATTATAGAATTCTCTTAAAACATAAATGCAGAAAATTCTTCGTTAAATGCGAAGCAGTTCTTGGGGCTTCTAAAATTCCTGACACAGGAATAAACCGATTAAAACCAAAAGCGGAAAAGAGGAAGAAAGAAAAAAGGAATGAGAATGGTGCCTCTTAACGTGGTTTCGTGTCGTCGAGCTAATCGTGTCGGACACTTTCTATGCGAGCATTCGTGTCTCCGTGTATAATTCGTGCAGACGTAGTTTTCCCGCAGCAGCCGCCGCACGCAGCATTGTGAGGTCAAACCGCAGGTTAACCGCGCGGTGAATTTTGGCTGTTAATTAAGAATGTATATAAATTGCGTCCAAGCACGTCGGAATTTCTTTCCAACTTGTTTTTTCCTTCTTTCACACGGCGAGAAATCCGTCCCAGCTTCCCGGATGCCTGCATGTATACCTACATATACAGCATCAGCTGTGACCCAAAGACAATTCGCCTGTAATCAACCATCTCGTGCCACATCATGCGAGTATAGGTATGACATGTGTATACATACAACTATTTAAACTTTCGCTGACACTTGACTAACGTATACCTACTTACATATTTAGCCAACTATGCTGCTATAACTAACGCTGCAGTGCAGCTATGCGAGATAAAATCTTGTGTGAAAAATTTTTGCAGGAGTTTGTATAGAAGGTCTCCCCCCCAGCTCGACTAATTTGCGTCATAGAAATTATAAATTATTTTTATTATCATAATGTAAGGAAAACCAGCGGTATAATAAATAAAAGAACTGCAGAGAAAGAAATGATTCTTTATTATTATTATTATATTATTATTATTATTGTTGTTGTTATTATTGTTTACTTTCATTTATACGATTATTATCGTCCTGCAGCGATTGATTTAGATGACCGATTAATCGACACTTTGTACCTGCCTATGCACAATTTAACGATAGCGGAAGTTCTAGATTCAACCGGAAGTAACGGGTATAAAATAACGTGACTGTGAACGTTGATTAGAAAATAGCTCTATCCTATCAATCATCGAATGATACTGTCTCCAGAGTAATAATTTGAGACCAAGACTCTTCGACAAAATCGTGAATCAATTACAAAAGTGATTGAGTAGAGAAATAAAAATTACTTATCACCACGAGTTTGAGAGTATATTATGGAAAATGGGTGGTAAATATGGCAGACTAGCGACTAATTAAATAGCTGGTATATAAACGAGCGATTATTATTACGGTGATAAAAATTAGCCGTAACAGTATTATTGCGGAAGTGTTATTATAAAACTATACGGTATTTTTCACACAATCAGCAGCGAGTTGCGGTTCAGATTGTGCTGTACGATTATATTAAACATCGTTTATTAATCATCGGTGAGAGTTAGAGATCTATAAGATGCATTTTTATAATGAAAAGTTAATAGCCATCCGTGGCCCGAGGCCTGGATAACGTGACTTAGGACGATCATTCGGGTACCACTTCCGATTATTTTTCCATTTGCACTGACGCTTTACGACTCGACTCTATTAGTAATTTTCGTAGCAAATTAGTAATCAGCGATTTTAATTTGGTTTAACCTTCCAGCTTTTACATCGATTTGCGGAATTGTTCGACGTAATAAAGTTACACACAACTCGCCTTTCGCGCTGCCGCATTTCAACCGAGGTATCGATTCTTTCACCTTTCACTATTAAATTGTCACATATATACAGACATCGCAATGTATATGCTAATAGACGTATAATAACCACAACGCCAATTGGGTAGTTTTCTTTTTCCTAATTCACGGCATAAGAGATTTTGATTTTGTATACGTGTGTATAGTATACTGCACAGCTAGTTTTTACTAACGAGCAACAAAAAATAAAATAAAATAAAAACCCAACAGCTTAACTCATAGGTCAGACCTGTATCTTGTAATTATTTTACTTCGTGCTCAGGTCATCGGTCACGTCCTCCAAATAGTCACCGTGTCATGCAGGCCACGCTATTAAGAGACACGGAGAAATGCACGTAAAATTTCTCTTTTTATATTCCTAATTTAGCGGACGAGATTCAAGTTCATTCAAGGCCTACCTGTGTGCTGAATATCAAAATTTGAGAAATTAAAACTCAGGCAAAAGGGAAAACAAGTCACAAAGCTAATTTCGTTATAAAAACAAAGCCAAATGCATCTGTTGAAAAACTTGCATCTACTTAATTCAGATATGATCTGCACGGTGAAATGCAGGGGAAAAATTAGATGGGAAAACCATTCGGTTCTGAGGCTTCATCTCTAATTCAGCCGTACAGCGTTAATTCTATCCGTTTCCGGGTTTCTCACAGGCTTGTATACCTATGTATGCTCATGTAAGATACCCACACGCGAGAAGACTACTGCATGAGAATACGACATAGGTGGAGACTATTATCGGGGCAGCTTTCTCTTACGTTAGGTATGTACCTACTCGACAAAGTGTCAATCGTGGCATTCCCGGTAACAGAAGCAGCCTGCTTCGTGTTTTAAATTCTTCCAGCCGACTGGGGGAGGCTCACCTCGATTTTATTCTCCCATTTCTTCATTCGTCTACTTACTTCGTCTTCAATATCTAGCAAAAATTGAAATTTTCAAACTGAGAATAGCATGGTACAGTTGAATTGTTGCGAACGGGCAGAATCAATATGGCCGCCATTGACACACTTGCGATTTTATTTCAGTCACAGAATCTTTCCCGTGGCTCGAAAATTTTCCAATGCTAACTCAGGCTACACAGAATCATGGCAAGAATCGTTTGGTTCTCATTTCAGTGTCAAGAAATAACCGTGAAGCCTGAAAACAACTTGCAAAATTGACTCGCCTTTGGTTCGCCCTTAAATATGAGACCCGTACAGCGGTAATACGCAGTTGTCATTGCAGGTCGGTTATAGGCGCGGATTAATTTGCAATGGAATGGACACACGAAGCGAGTTACAGGGCACCCATAATAATTTTCTCGGATAATTTATTCGCAGTTTAACGACCTTTGTTGTACATATGGCACCAATATCTAGTATTTCGCCGCCTGCGCTGTTTTTCCGTTCAATTATTCGATTTGCAATGGTGGATTTTCTGTTCCCGAATTGATATGATAAAACGAATAGCAAATGTAGATCGTACATTCCACAACTAAAATTCCGTCTCATACTTTTACCATAGAGAAGACAATCCAGGTCGCCTGTGGGATGTGCAAAAATTCGTTGGTCATGGCTTGAAAATTTCTAACGGTAACGCGCCAAATTTTAATCCACCTTATATCACGCATTTCCTTATAAGTTGCAGTAGCCGATTTCTTCGCCGGGAGTTAGTGCTATATCCACACCATCCATACCCACAGCTCGTACACACACCGCTTACATGTGAGCTAACGGGATTCCCCCTGGCGTGTCGTCAAGCTCCGAATATCGGCGTTGATTTTTATTATTCGATTGGTCACTCTTGACGTTCGATTTAGTCTCAAAAATGATTACATTAAAACAGATTATCATTATGATAATATATGAATATAGCTGTATGTTTAAAATATTTCTATACATATCTATACAGCGAAAGAAATATCTTCATGTATATTTTATGCAGTAGCAGCTTTTAGCTTATCAGTATCTCCTATAACAAATTAGAGGTGGCACAGTTCTCAGGAAGGACATTGCGGTGGCTTCTAATTATATTCGTTCTATAGGGAATTAATTTTTCTATCCTTTTCTTCTCTTTTATATATATATATATAATTTTTTTTTTTCTTTTTTCACTCGCTTCTACTCAACGGTAAATTTTTTCTTGACGTCATATGTCGCTACGTAATGAAAATAGATATGAAAATAGTAGGATAGGAGAATATTACAATCGCGTGTAACGCCTTATATACAACGTGTATTAATTTTTCTACAGATATAACAACATCAAGCTGTTGAAATCGTTTGATTCGACGAATGATGATGTGTAGTTGTACCATGTCTGCGATTAAATAATACGGAGACTATATTCTTACCGAAGCTTAGCTGCTTCTACAAGGCAGCATGAAAAGATAGGCGAAACACGATATACCCGTATGATTGTGCAACAGACCGGCGGTTATAATTGTCTGTGAGTTAATTAGATGATCCGTCACTTCCTCAGTTGCTGCATAATGGATATATTTATAACTCGTATCTACACCCTATATTGATAAATCTTTTCAATTTTTCACTATCATCCATACCGCGGTTGAAGAAAATTTATGTAATTTACTGTACAGTGCGTTAAATCGTTTTCAAAGAATTTTTGTTTCTTGAAGATTTTCACTGATGTATCTATTATGTGTTATATACATATTAGACTCAGTAATTAGAAAGTTTATCGAATAAGACGTATGGATTTGCGATATTTATAAGCCTGGGGCGTAACGAGTCTCGTCGATTATTTGATACAGTAACAAATTTCAATCTCGTGATCGAATTATTATAGTAGAAAAATTTATAATACAGTCGGAAATTTATTCGTCGCGTGGGCGTTTAACGGTATACATATGATATATAATCTAGTTTACAATACAAATAGAGGAAGAAAAAAAACGTTATTATAGAATCGCGGTGAAGCCTTTTTTTCAAATTAATCGTCTCTTCGTTAGGAAATTTTTAGTCGAATATAAGAACGTTAATCGGCGATTACTGTTTAAGAATATCGCTGGAGGATTAAAATGATGAAAAATGAGGAATTTGTAAATACCTTATTACGCTTAACATTGCGGATGCAGATCGTTGACCCTTCATCGATGAACTTCCCGACACGCGCTAGCTAATAATTTCTACATGATTCATTGTACATCCGTCCTTCTGATTCTGACCCACTGAGATTAGATTCAGATTCAGATTCACTGCCTGCAGGCTTTTCAATTTCCTCGAACTGTGACAGAAAGAATTCCATATTGAGACTGTATCAGGTAGTAGAGAGAACGAGAAAGTTGATACTTCGAATCGTGCAGTATATAAAGTCTTTGCGTCACTATTGTGACGCAGGTTGGCCACAAATTTGTGGGAAAAAAATTCTATGACATTTCTAGTTTTTCCAGGACCTAAAACCTAGTTTTCCCTGACATTTTCCCAGTTCTAGTAAGTTACTAAAACCTAAATCCTTCAGCTTACTAACTCTATACAGTTAAAATTCAATTAGAATTGACGAAAAATGTAACGTAAAAAAAAATCAGTTTGAGCTAATTTATTTTCTCGATGAAAAAAAGGTAAACTTATGACCTCGAAAAATCATATCTAATTCCTATGATATAAAAGTGACATTTTCAGTACTTTCCATGACAAAATTAAAAATCCCCTGACATTTCCAGGTTTTCCAAATTTACCAGGTGTGTGGCCACCCTGTACCGATTTTGGAAAGTCGAATATAAGGTGTTCGAAAAATCACAACAGGATTGCGGAAAATATAAGAATTACTTCAACATACTACTGGTATTACTCCAATATTTTTCTCAACATGAAGTCACTTGATTATACTTATAGTCGATTCCGTAATCGAAATTCAACGACTGTGGAATCGAAAAAAGATGGAACATCATGTATATATAACGATGGACAGTAACAACGTTTATTCCTCTGACAATATTCATTACACACAGCGGTAAAAATTCAGAAGATCATATAAGGATCGTCGGTCTGACTCGGATGAGATCACTCGAGATCAGCCGGATATATCAGGCGGTATACCGGATCCGGAAGTTGCCGAAATGAGCATGAGTCGACTTACCCGTAACAGTTTTGCGTCGACGGTGAAGTAGGTAACTATATGACCGGCTGAACGAGCCCGCGAGTCGGCTTGAGTCATGAAAAATCTTGAAATTTGCGCCCGCCTATCTCGGCGAGGCTTCAAACAGCCGCGCGGGAACAGCTTTCTCCGGTCAACAACCGACGAAGCAGAGCAAATATTGATCAACGGTGCAAAGACATCCGTACGACCTCTCCTGATCTTTCTTCGTGCATGGCCTCTTTATATCATCGTCATCCTTATAACGCACTCGGATCCCTGCTGGAGAACTGCATTTCGAAATGTTACCATATACCCGCTTCTTTTTTACCTTTCAATTTTCGCGTCTCTTTTTTTACACCCAATCATACGTCAGTTGATTTTAATTAACCCTTTGAGGCATAGTGGTAAGTATTCTTACCACCTATTTGACATCCATTTTTTGTATATTTAGAGAACTTTTCAACATTTCTCTTCACGGTTTTTTGCTATTTCTGATAGTATATACACTTATAGGTTTTCAATACTGGAGAGTAATTATTGAGATGTGATGTAAGTTATTATTGTCAGAAACGGTTTGTTTGAAAAAAATCATGAAAATTGAAAGGATAAGTCATTTCCGAGAAAGTTACTGCTCCTCTACACCTATACATATTTTACATAAATTATAAGTTTTTGGGGTCACTGATTAATAGTCTGAAATCAGATTTCAAAAAATCAGTATGGCGGATCCAATATGGCGGACGAAAATTTTAAATTCAATCGAATCCGGAGAAAGAACTCTGCCTGGGAGTTTTTGGGGTCACTGATTACGAATCTGAAATCAGATTTTGAAAATTCAGTGTGGTGAAACCAATCAGCGAGTCCTAAAATCCCTGCATACAGATTTTTTACTGGATTCTATCAAATTTGAAATTTTCATCCGCAATGTTAGATCCACTCCGTTGAAATTTTGAAATCTGATCTCAGATTCGTAATCAGTGACCCCCCAAAACCACAGAATACTATGTTGTTACAAAAGTAGACTCAGCACAATATTATTACATGTGACTCGGAGGATTAACAGCAGGCTAAAGCTTGTTCAAAGTGTTCAAAGTGTATAAGAATCGCTTCAGTATGTTTCACTATGAACTTTACTACTTTATGTATATCCAAATAATCGAAAACAGAGTTTATGAAGTTAATATACATACAGATATACTAACGCGAACGAAATTGCTACCTCAGTATTTAATGTCCCCACAATTATTGGGATTTTTTAATATAATATACATCATCGGCTAGCCAATTCAATGAATGAGAATAAAAGAAGAAAGAGTGTCGAAAAGATGTTGTGCCTGCACGTATAGTAAATGAAGTACGTCTATTTAATATAGGTTATCGAAAGTATTAAGCCTGCGGACTATACGGTGTAAATCGCATGACGTCTAGTTTTCTCTCCAAGAATTTGGGTATCGGTTATTATATGCTTCATGTCTTGGCAGGATTTCACAGTTATACAGTAAGTATGAAAATTGCACATTACACTTATATAAATGGACAGACTTTATACGTTATACTTACTCGTCGAATATCAAGATACGGTGGAAGTCAAGGCTGGTAGCAGCACATAAGCCCCGCTGCATCAGCCTACTTTACTTATAATACTACTAATATAACTAGTATCGCGATACCGTCTGAGAAACCCGACTGATGTGAAACGGGTCTAACTTCGTCCGTTACGGTACAATGACCAAACTAGCATTTAGCATATCCAAGTGATAAGATCAAATTGGATCTCGCGATTAGGATCAGCAATGTCCCCTGGAATCACACGATCCACCTTTCTATCGAATGACAGCTGATCGCGGAGCCTCACATCATTGAACTTGATTCTCTACGATTATTCTAATTGTTCAAATAATCTCATTGCCAATACTTGTTTTGCACATAAAAACGACGGGAAGATTTTTTTACATATACATTATCTTCCATCCGGACTTTCAGATCTTCTAAACGGGAATAGTGAAAGCAAAAACGGAAATACCATGAGTCGAACATCAAGAATACGTGGAAGCTACGGAGATAATCGTGAGAGTAAACGTCGTGGCACTTCTTTATATCGAACATTTGTCATCAGCCACTGAAATGCGTCATTTTTTTGTTATGTTTATAATGAAGAAAGAAAATTTAACTGTATAATGAAGAGAATTTTACAGTGAATGCATAAACTTGAATAGACTTATTATATTATAAGCAGTGTATCAAGGGGTAGTTTGAATATTATAAACGAAAATAGTAGTACGAATGATATGTAATATGTAAGTAAAATGTCACCTAAAACAGCGTTAAAAAGTGTTATTTTTATTGATAACAGCTTGGTGAAAGTGTGACCTAAGCCTATAAGTAGAAAACTATCTTTCGTTTGAAATAATTATGA
The DNA here is from genome assembly GCF_021155765.1 of Diprion similis. Taxonomy (NCBI): domain Eukaryota; kingdom Metazoa; phylum Arthropoda; class Insecta; order Hymenoptera; family Diprionidae; genus Diprion; species Diprion similis. Next base: position 2,231,079 of record NC_060107.1, read on the forward strand.
AAAATCTATGACTTATCTTTTTAACAAGCCGTACATTATATGTATGTATATATGCATATGTACGTAATTCATAGACAGGATATAGTGAATAATGTGTATTATTTTTTTTAATTTTTTTTTTTTTTAATTTTTATAGTAAATTTCACATTGTTTTTCTCCCAAATTTCTTCGTTCTCTTTTTTTGTTTTCTCTTTTATTTTTACAAAACTCTATTATATATCGGTAAGGTCGCAGTAGTTATAGTAGATGACCTCGATCAAATCATTTACATTTTATTTTCGTTATAGTCTGTTATTGTGTTGTGTTGTTTTTTTTTTTTTTTGTTTTTTTTTTTGACGTTTACTTTTTCCTCTTCTTTGCATTTTGTTTCACCAATGAATTACTTACGCTATACATAATAGCTAAATTTATCAATATATTCACTTATTATTTACATATTAACAATGAATAGTGGCATATATGTATATATATATGCATGTGTATAAAAAAAATTCACCCTACGTTATCTAGAAAACAATACTTAACTGACCACCAGCAGTATTTTATACATATAATCATGTGTAGAAGCCTAATAGACCCTTACTATACATATAGATTTATTTTTGCTCTTTTTTTTCTTTGCTTTTCTTCTCCCACTTTTATTTATACATTGTAGTACAACAGAGAGAACGTTCAAGTATTTTTTAAAGTCGATAATTGGCAAGTGTGATACACAAAAAAGAAAAAAAAAAAAATTTGAATATTTTAGCTAAATATCCTATTGATCGTGAAATTAATCTGAAAATGAAAATAGAATAATTGCGTTTACGTAGCTCGGAAACAATTTTACCCGTCTTCGGACACGGCTACAATTATATTAGTACATAGGCATATTCAGTGCATAAAGTCGCCATAAAGCAAAGTTAAACTGATTTGAGTAGAATAAAACTGTTACACATATCGAAAAATTTTTAATTTTTTTACAACCGTTTCGTATATTCGGTATCGCGAGAAAAAATGAAATTTTATACAGGTTACGAATTATCTCTTTTTTCATACTTGAACGCTCGAGGATTTAATTAAATGGCAGTGTTCTCCGTCAACTTGACGGCGTATTTTTTTTTTTTTTTTTTCCTGGTTCACTTTGGAATAAGTCAATCTGCATACTGGATTACGATGTATACTGAATTTGAATGATGATCTTGTTTTCAATAAAACGAAAAAAAAAAATGATTTATTAAGGTATAAAACATGAAAGAAACTGAATGAAGAACGGGAAAAAAAGACAGAAAAGTGAATCTGCTTTCTTGTCTCGCGTTTTGGATATGCAACCAAAAAAAAAAAATAATATAATAACAACTATGCTTTCTCACAAGTAACGATTGTGAATATATTTTTTATACAAACATCATTTCAATTGGCAGTGCTAACGATACGTGTCATGCGTATTTCGTGAATTTATATGATGATGCTCTGTTACGTGTATCATAATTACAAATTTTACCAAGTATGTGTTTGTATTTATTTTCATACAGGACTCTGTCTAACCTAGTGCAATATTTAATTTTCTGTACAAGTAACTGACGCAGCTTTTCAAACCGTTTTGTGAAGTAATAAATCCGATCCTGAGTTAATATTTCATTGCATATTACTGAAATTTATTGCATGTCGTCTATAGTTTCTGAAGAATATTGCCATGATAATATACGAATGTAAATACACAGTGTAAACTTTTATTCCATTGCTTTTGCAAGCGCGTGTAAAAGCACCGTTTCACTAACGAGATGAATAGAAAGCATGTATGAGCGTGAATGCAAATAATACACGACTTTTTCCTCTTTTCTCTTTACAGATATGATTAATATTCGTGGGTCTACTTAAAAAAAAAAATACCGAAAGATACAAAGTTTGTATTAACGCTTTACCGGAAAATTCTTTGCCACACTTAGGTTTCGGGTTAAAAAAAAATTAAAATTGTTCAGCTTTCGTACACAGAGTCGGCAGATAATTTTTTAATTTTAGCAAAAGTTTCGTGATATTGCGTAACCGATTATATAGATTGCAAAAAAAAAAAAAAAAAAAAAAAAAAAAAAAAAAAAAAAAAAAAAAAACGTACAAATTGATATAAAATTCATGCCAATTCTCTCTCTCTCTCTCTTCCTCTTTCTCTTTCACTCTCTCTATCTCTCTCGCTGACTCACTCTTTGAGAATAGATTTATGTACACATGTATGCATATATCATATCTTCGAACGTATAATACTAGTTGTACAATAAGTTTTTTTTTAGCTTTTCTTTTTTTTTTTTATACTTGTATAAAAAAATATATTCGAAGGATAACAAAAGAGAGGAAACGCGTAAGTGTATAGACAAATAAATCGTGGGCGGAGAATGTGGCTTAACGTATGGAATTTTAAATAAAAATATAAGAAGTTGCGGTTCTTCGAATAGCAGCTTATATGTTCACTTTTGAAAATACACCTTATGAAAATGATAGTTTAACGGTGTTGCTGAATTAACATAATTAATAGGATATAACTGCTTAAATAATAATCGCGCGTTTAGCTTTGGCGACGTTCAAGCCGTTGAATAAATAAATAAATACGCAATGGTGAAATAGACCGTTTAACGTTAATGGGTAAAAAAATAAACTCGGTGTATTAGCAACCAACAATAAACCATTACGAGCCTTCTTCGTGTTGTTAAATCAGAAATAAAACTACCAGGTTGTTCTTCACTTTCATCTTTTAAAGAAATACCAAAGAGAATATTAGGTATGAATTTGATAATCTGCATGGTAATCCGCATGATTTGTAGGAAAACCCATATACGGCGATATGCGCATATCTTTCTATTATACAGAAATCAGGTACACGCTTTCGAACATGGAAAAAAAAAAAAATCAAAACAATCAAATTTCATTCTTTTCATTCAATCCGAAATTTCTAGCTAAATAATAAGCATATAATATAATACGTGTATACCTCCCGATAGATTATTTATCAATTCAATTAAATAATCCTGATGATGAGGAATAGATAGTCGTATTTATAACGTTATGTATTATATATAAATAATAAATTATAAATATCGTTCGAAAAAATATTCATAATTCTTACTTTTTGTAAATATTTCTTTAATAAAAAACGTAACAGCTAAATTTATAAACACTGAAAATGTAGATTACAACATAATATACTGTTATAACAATTCCATCACATGGTGGAGAATAGTCGAGTTGTGGCTATATTCTGTTGTACCAACATTGAAATTATCACTATTTAGTATTTTATGTGTGTAATGTATATTATATATATATATATTGTACAAATTATTTTATTCCATACTATTTGGACAACGTGCTTCTCTTTATTCCCGTTTTATTAAATTTTTTTTTTCCTTCTTCTCTGTCTGTACGTCTTTAATATTATTCATTATTTATTAATTAATTATTTATTATTATCATTATTATTTGCAAAAATATGATTTACTATTTTAACAAAACCTGTACGCACATTATTTTTTATATTTTTTATTATTTCTGTTTTTTTTTTAATTTTTTTTTTTTTTACTTCAATTTTCTTTCTCCGTTTTTTTTGTTTTTTTTTTTTTTTTTAGTTCTCGTATTTTACACACTAGCGCAACACTGTCCAAAAGTATAGGTCAAGAATTACAATGCAGGAGGCATTACACACACACACACACACACACACACACACATATATATATATATATCTGATGTATATATATATATTTATATACATAAATACATACACATATATATATATATATATGTATATATAATACGACGACGTTTTACATTACGTTCATCCGTTCATTCATTTAGTCATTCGATAGATCAACCATTTCATTCGCACGCCATATATATACACAGTTCTATATGACCCAATACGCACACTACTCTCGCCATATTATTATGCTACACGATATCAAAGACTATATATCCTTGACGACGACGACGACGACGACGACGACAAGGAAGAGGATCGATGTGCTCATACACTTTGCTCGATTATTATAATCATTGATTCAATTATTATATTTGCTTTCATTTTTTTTTTTTTTTTTTTTTTCATTTTTTACGTTTTTTTTCTCATTTGCTTTCATTTTTCTTCTCTTCACTCGTGTTTGAAAAATAAAGAACGATCTATTTTTATATTACATTTAAAAAAAAAAAGTTTTCAGTCATTTACAATATAAGAAGGGGGGAGTGGCGGAGTCTCGGGGGGAGTGAGAGGATGGGAGGGAGGACCAGGGGAAGCTTATAAATATTTAATCGACGTTGGTACACGAAACGAATCGTTTACTTTTGAATGTATACGAAAATACCAGGCCAACCTATGGTGAGTTTCATTGTACACGTATGACGAAACACCGGCAGATATGCAATGATGACAACACCGCGGTGATGATCAGGGTCCAATGAGGCCAGCTCACGCAAGACCATGCAATTTGGGCGCCAGGGATAGGGCGGGTCACTCTCGTTCCTGCCCCTCGCACAACATCACTTCAAGTATGACTTATAAAGCGTCGTACTCCTACACGTCTCCTTCTCCTGCTCTAACAGGAACAAAAGGTCTCTGTAGTTTACCCTTTTTAGCCGCGGTCTCATCGGCATTTGCCTACTAAGACCGGACGTCGAAGAGTTCACACCACTTCCGCTACCCGCCCCTCCCGGCGAACTGCCGACGTCCAATTTTTGTTTCTTGCGCGGACCGATCGCTTGCAACGCCGTTAGATTCGCTTCTCTTTGCCTGAGTTCTTCCATCTCGGCCCGTTGCATCTACAACGAAAGAAAAAAATCTTTCGTAATTTTCTGCAAAATCTTTAGAAGAATATAAAGTGAAATTTCGTATCGGAAACTGATGCCGTTGTCAAATGTGAGAAACTAGTTGAATCGAGTTTTGCAATCGAATAATCAAAACTTAGACGGCGTACCTCCTTGGCTTTAGCCTTGAGCTTGGCTTGTTCAGGATCTTCGGTTTTGGCGCGACTTTTCGCAGCTCTCAGAAGTAATTCTCTTTCTTGTTCTTCGTGCCGTCTACGCTCTACCCTGTCGAGTTCCTCCAAAAATTTCAACTGCGCCCTTACATCCTGTGTAACTTCGTATCTAGGATCAACCTGACAATAACAACGAATGTTAGGAGGAAAACTCAGAACTAGATGAAATTCTATTCACGGCATGCTCAGATCTGCAAACTGTACCTTGATGAGGTCTATCCTATGTTCCGCTATTACTGCAAGCTTTTCAACTAAATTTTTTAGCCTCTCCTGGGTAGCGTGCGAAATTAGCGACGCGACTTCCGCGTTGGGTTCTTCTAATCCGTAACTTGAAACTGGAAGGATAAGATTTGTATGTTTAAAAATAAATGGGATGCTTCTCAAGTGTAAAGATGTAAAATGTCAAGTACAGCCAAAAAAAAATTACCTATTTGTTTAATCCTTTGCTGTAACGGAGTCATGTGTAAAAAGACTTCGTCTTTACAAGACCGAATCTGCGTACCAACAAATTCAGTCGATCCAAGAATCCTCTGCGATTCTTCGGCGAGATTCACACCTCCCATAGCTGCTACATCATTTATATCGTCGTCACCACTGAAGAAATTATAGTATGGAAATGAAAAGTTGAAGGTACAAATATAATAGCGAGAAACCTTAATAATATCAACAATTTCCAATACTATTATTTACTAAGTAGATGCGAAATATCTCAATGTACGATAACTTACGTGTATCCTGCTGAAGAGAAGGTTTTTTTCTCTTTCTCTTTAGCCGTTGGTTTTGGAACGAAGGAAGGCACTACGGCTTTATTCTGGGTAGTAGTGGTGTTGCTAGTCTTGCCCTGCGCTGTGGTAGCTACCGTCTTAATGACGTTAGCAACAGGAGGTTTTTGAACGGTGGGAGCAGTAGGTCGAATACCGCTCACCGCCACTGTTGTTTTGACCGTGTGTGTCGTCGGACTGCGAACCATCGTCACTACCGGTCTGATCTAAAATATTGTATTGCCGAACTTTTCTAGTGAAACCAAAAATACAGCAATCCATTTAAATATGGATGAGTTGCGCGCGGGGGCGGGGGGGGGGGCATATCGGAAACAAAGATAAGCATCTCGGTGGTAGATTTCTGACAAAGTTTATGGATCTTGGAGAGATAATATGATTAGTAAATTAAAACATAAAAGTTTAGAAATTACAATTAGAATTGACAGAATTTAAAATCATCCAAACAATGTTTCGTTTACATGGAATATTATAGAAAAAAATAAAATAAAAACAATGGACTTCAACTACAAAAGTCTAAGGAAAAAAATACGCAGTGATCAAACTTTTTGTGAACTCAACCATACCAGTCTCTGTTGGATTTGTTGTGCTGGTCGTTGAACCATCGTAGTTGGCCCTACGAGCGGCGCCATAACACGTACTTGGGTTGTCGTTATGCCTCCTCCCACTGGACCCGTAGCTGCTACAGCAACGGTTGGCCTCAGCTGGTTCTGGTGGGAAATGTGACGTTAAATGAATAATACACTTGAATTTTAACCAATAATTATTTAACAGTCAAGTGTTTTATATCAGTGTTATTCAGTCAGGGCTGTTATTTTTTTTCACCATTGAATTTGCCACTTTTCTCAAGTTTTCCATGTACAAAGTAAACACAGCCCACAGTACAGAAGTTTGTAGTATACACAATGAAGTATGACTATAACAATGAAACGTTAATTTGAATAATTGAATACATTCAATTTATCTAATAGGTATACCTCCGATATATTAAACGAGCGTTTGTAAACATGTAAAATTCTACGACTTTTCCAACATGGAAAATAATTCCTCCCAAAACTTTCCGATTTTCTTTGTCGCGTAACAAACCTAATTATAATTTAAACATTTAAACAACGGACTTTGCAAAAATTAATATCAAAATTTTAATATAACGGTTTATCATATAGAATATACTCACCTGTGCCTGAGCTACCGATGTACTGTCTGCTATGGAGAAAACAACGTTGGCAGGAGGGGGACGTATGCCTTCAATAACAAGATCCTTGGTGACAAGAGACTGTCTGAGAAGCGGCAAGCTCTTCTTGAGGAATCCGATGAGGCATGGTTGAGGCGAGGCATTAAGCAATCTTTCAAGTCTATCACAAAACTCTTCTGGTTCAACTTTAGTATCAATTAACTCTTGAATCAACGTCCGAACATTTCGTTCCACTGCTTTAGGTTCTCGACTAGACAACTCTAACAAATTTGCTAAGAATTTACGGCACTTTTCTTTGGTATTATCTGTGGTTTGACGCTGAAAAAGAAGAATTAGACAATTTTCATTAAATGATCAGTTCGCGATGGTTATATATGAAACAAAGACAAAACTCAATAAGTTCCTTACCTGGGCAGGACTTTGTGCTGTTGGGACTTTAGTTGCAGCAGGTATTGGTGCTGCGGCTGCTACAGTAGTTACAGTACCAGGAGTCGTGGTGACTGTTGTAACACTTGCAGCTACCGTCTGGATGAAAATTAATCATTTGTTACGAATCTCATTATTTTTAATAAATGCAAGATCAAGGAACAATATGAAAATCCGTCCTAATATTTTGTTTCATACTGGATGAAACTGTCAATCAAGGAAGGGATGAATTTCATATCATTTTCTTTTACTACAGTTGCAATTTGAGGGAAAAAGAAAAACAAATATAAATAAATATATAATGTATGCAAACCACTACCTTCAAAATAATGCACCACTACTACTCACACGCAATTTCATATCACAGAACAAATACAACGTATAAATAAATAATTTTCTGACCATCACACTACACGTATGATAATAAAAATGTAATACAAAGATGACAGAATTTGTATTGTCATTACAGAAACTGGAAGGGCGCAAAATCATCAGGAGTTAAAGCACTATCAAACTCACTTCTATACGATTGACAATATTTTCATCGTGTCTAAATAGCTGTGTAGCAATTGGACAATTATGTGGAATTTATGCTTATTGATATATCATTCCGTACTTAAGCTGTGGGAACACTATACGATATGAAACAGACAAAAAATGAACTGAATTTGTAATAATAGTAAAATTGAATTGTACCTACTCAACTACACATTATAAGAATTCTTCGATAATTCTAGCTAACGAACATGCAACCGACATTGCAAATTGGGCTCCTCAAAGAATTACCTGGTACCTTAATCAAGAATATTAATAAGACTGGTTGCAATTGTTCAGTGGTATTCAATACCTCAAGACGATAATGATGAATTTAACAAGTTTATTTTAAATAACTCAAAAAACTTCTTTTCAACAATATGCAGACAGAAGTTGCAATTTAAAAATTTCTGAATAAAATATCCTGAATACCCAAAGCTGTTAATAAAGTGATAAAATATATGCAGCATGACTGCATACCTTGCGATGCAGAGAAAAACATTTGTATAAAATGTATTGTAAATTCTTTATCGAATGAAATGTCCAACGAAAATTAGTTAAAAATTATGTCCAATATTAGGTCGATGAGAATAAGACGTTAACGGGAAAAAGACTTTGGTTACCAAGAATAATTCCACGCATTTCTTTAAAAGAAATTGAAAATTGATCTTACAGTAAAATATAAATCCAACTTCGACTGGTCACACTATCCAACAAAGATATGCACGGTACATTGCCGTACTAAGAAAAAAGAACAAAACACGAAAGGAAAAACCACCATTCCAATCAACTAAAGTCAATAAAACAGTGCAAATCTACAACGCCACTACATCGAGAGACTCCTACGAGTTATGAGTGTGCGTCACCTGAATGGGTTTTCTTAACGTGGCGAGTGGCGGGCCAGTGAACTGAGTGTTCAGCCTACTTACAGCCGGCACAGAGGTTAGGCGATAAGTTGTGCCTGCGGTCGGAGCAACCACTGCGCCTCCGGCAATACTGTTCGGGGTGACAGCCCCTCCCCCAGGGGTACCTGTGGGTGGCGCCGGTCCTACCCTCAGCAATTGGTATTGCCCATTCTCAGTTTTCAAAAGTAGATGTCCCTGGGTTCCGGGTTGAAGACCTTGGAGGGCCTGCAGTGTTATCTGAAATGCCAAATCCCTAAGTGTTAAATCGGTTCTGTCAAAATCTGGCTGTTTCATTGATAATAAATATGTTTACGATCGATGACTGCTAGGAATAAACTAGCCATTTGTACCTGCGAGCTGAGAACTTTGAATTTGAAGATTACAACATGAAAAGATTCGTTGGCTTGCAATTTTTAGACATCTGTTTTACTTGTAATACAGTTTGAAATCATCATAGGATAAAAAAATCAATTCTGGATAATTGAAAATAAAATAATAAATAGATAATAAAAATTGTAATAAATTATTCAAACGTATAACGACGAAACGTACCGATTTTTTCTTTACTGAATAGCCAATAAACTAAGCCTACATTTTAGGATGATAAAATAAAAATTGTTCAAAAAATAAAAATAGTAACGATATTGCGCATGTTAGAAATAATTCACTATAACCATGCAGTGATCGGTACGAACACTTGAACATTTATTTTGCTCGCTTGAGCAAGAATGAATGGACGAAACTGTTTCAAGGTTATTATAAAATAGAAAATAAAAAGAGAGTTCTGTGATTGAGAAATAAATCTAGAAAATTATGATATACAAAAATACCAGTCACTTTTTCAAATTCTGCAAGGTTATCGTATCGATCGTAGAAAAGCTGGTAGCGAAACTTTGTCAAGAGTAAACGAATGTGAAAATGATGAATGAAAATGTTGTTAAAAATGCATCTTACCCCGGGTGCACCAGGTCTGGCACCGACCATGTGTTGTCCAATGACGACCCTCGAGGCAACTTGCTTGCCCTGCTGTTGTCCAGCGACTGGAGTGCCGGGCCTCATGGTGTTTACATTTAAAATTTGGACATTGCTAGGTACTATGGTAGAAGTGACGCCAGCCTTCCCTTGCAGGGTTGTGCTGGCGGCATTCCCAGCCACTGAAACGGGAACGGACATTGGGACGGAAACCATTCCCCCAGGTGTGGCGCTAGTCTTTATAACCAAGGCAGTGCCACCCCCTTGCTGCTTGTTGACATTAGCCGAAGACTGGCTGTTGGCCTGAGTTATAGAGCCGATATTGTGAGCAAGGCCCGAGGTAGTCTGAAGCACAGTCTGCGTCGTCACCCCTAGACTGCCGTTGGGTAAATGGCCAACTGTTTGGGTGGGGAATGACAGCCTGTTGTTAACGTTAACCACGCCGGTGGTGGATATGGTCTGTCCCTGAGAGGGATACACCAGCTTGACAGACTGCTGTTGCTGCTGCTGCTGTTGTTGTTGTTGTTGCTGCTGCTGCTGCTGTTGCTGTTGTTGGTGATCGTGTGTTTTGGTTATATTAGTAATGTTCGTTTGTTGATTGGTTGTGACTTGGTTTATGTAGGCGGCAGCGGGAATTCCTGACTGTGGATGCTGTTGCGAGGTTGTATGCACTATCGTGTTCGAGGTGACGACGTTCACCGGCAGCAGGGTGCTGGTCGTGATTGACTTGCTCGGGTCCTGGGATATCAGGTTGTTCATCGAAGTAGCACCGCCGTTAGCAACCCCATGTTTCAGTCCCGCGGAGATGATGGTACCCCCGTTTGAAATACCACTGTTTAACTGATGGTTTTGATTAACCGAACCAGAGTTCACTTGGTGGGTTGATATCGGCGGCGTTGATGTGACCAACTGCGTCTCGAGCGAGCCGACGATCGCGTTTACTGCGGATTCATCGACGTCCGTACTAAGAGCTTCCTCCAGAAACTTAGCTGACGCCATTTTCTTCCAAGCTCCAACTGTAAACTGAACTGCGCATGCGCCTACAGAAAATTATTCCCATCGTGCATTGCCCCTAGCGCAGCTGAAAATTGAATACATCATATCTTCTGTTTACCATCGGGCAGTACACGCGCAAATCGATATTATTCCCCATAGTATCTTCGTACTGTTTACTTCTCTTTTTTTCCTCGCTACTTCTTTACACCGGCTATTTCAACGCTGATCATTTTACACGTTACGTAACGTAGTGAACGCCTACTAGCCTTGCGTTAATGCCTTTCCCTCCTTTACACCTCCGTTTGATATGGCTGCATGTCAATGAGTAGAACACCAAAACACGTCACCCGCCAAAATGGCCAGCTCGGAAATAGTCAGCCAATAATTCATTTCGAACTTATATCTTGCACTGATTAGTTTAAGATTCGCGTTGTAGCTTTCTCCGTCATTTTTTCTTTCTCAATTTCTTTCGTTTTGTTTTTCTTTTCTTATTTCCAGATAACATTCAACACAAGTATTTGTTGATGATTCGATAAACAGAAATACAATTCACCATAAACTAATTTATCACACGAGACCGGACACTCGTGACTCGCAGGTTGATACAAATCATTTAGTCTGGTGCGTTCTCAAAGTCATTTCAATGCGGCAGCTGCTGCTGCGATTATACAGGTGTGTTTCTATTACGCTGCGACGTAATACCGCAGACATGTAGATCCACCCTTATACCGCAGACATGTATATCCACCCGGTAATACAGCCACATTTTCGAATGTCGCAATTTCAAAACGCCAACTAAAGACTTGGACGGTTATAATGATTTGTTCTGGAGATTTGTTACAATAGTATACACGTTACAATCATGCGATTTCTATGTACGACTAATTTTATTAAATATTCCGATCAATTGTAAAAGCGTATTAATTCACTATTGAAAGTTGTTACAAATAACAACTATACAAAACAATATCTTTATTAAAAATCATTTTCGGCGATGGATCAATAACATTTTCATATAAACAATACCAATTCATGTAAATTTTGGGTGTATTTCATATTTTAAATGTACTCAAAACACTAGCAGTCGTATTAATGCAGGACACTGTACAAAGCTTTCGCTTAGAAAAAGACCCTTGATTGAGTAGAAAATGGGATTTGATAGATAACACGACTTATAATACATGGTAAAAAATACTAGAAAAATGCTGTACACACTTACATTACCCAAAAAACTGGGATGAAATAGACAAGATATAAACAAAATAAAAATAGAATATAAAGAGTCACCGTAACAAAGAAATGAAAAATAAGTGAGTGTACTGCTACTCTTGCACGTAACATAGGAATCTCAACATAGTCACGGCGTAGGGGACCAATGTGGCCACGTTTTAATAATGTTATACAGCGCATCACCAGGACTGAGAGTTCTGGAAACCTGTCGATGCCCTAAAAGCTTATAATTACTTGCAATCCTCCCGGTCGTGACACCGAGGTCTATAAGTTGTTGAAGTGCGTGCAGCTGATGTTTCGATGGGGTGACGGTATTATAAGTTCCGATGAAAGAGATTCCTATACTTCTGTTGTTATAATCGTACGAATGAGCCCCAATGTAGTCCCAGTTACGGCCAATGTATACGTAACCATCCCCGCCTATCAGAAAGTTGTAGGCAATATCCCACCAATTTCGAGATTCTATATGATACGATTGTATTAACCGAACTCGATACACACATGAGGATTGCGTGTGACAAAAGTCAGTCGCCGTATGACTGATGATCACGTAGCGAACCGGATGCTTTAACTTTGCCGCGGTTTCCACTGGTGGCTGGGCGCCCCACTCGTCTCGTGTAATAAATCTAATTATCCTGCCCAAAGGTAGGCCTACAAAAATTGGAATACCATTATAAACACGGAATTTTTAATGTAAAATGATTTCATGAGGCATTTAGAAAATTTTTTATATGTTCAAATTTATTTCGATATGCAAAAAATTTGTACATTACCATTAATGTCTACCGATGAGTCAGGCATTTCTTCGACAGTGGAGATTGGTGGTATATTTAAATCTTGCGAGTATAGTGCCAGCTTGACAACCACCGCAGTGATGATGCAGGATCCTATTGCACACATCAGAGCTATGGATCGCCACGATAGAAGGAAAGACCACCATTGTGTCACTATAAAAGGTATACAATTTTCTTTGAAGAGCAATTTAATTTAACGTACCAATTTCCATTTTTAGTACGATTGAAAATAGTGTTTCGGACAGTGAACTATAATCGTCGACCTTTCTCAAATTTCTACAGATAAACAGTCGCTTTCTAAATCGAACATCAGCATAAGATATGACACTGATCGAAAAACGATAATAAAACTTTCCTATCTGAATGTTCACATAATGTATCACATCAAAACGCAAGTGCGTCAAGTCTACGAATTCGTCACCTGCGAGATCCCTATCGTATCTTTTATTGATCCGGATTCATATGAATAGGACTGAGTTTAACATAGCATGGAGATGATCCCGTTCGAAAATCAGACAGCTTTCGGTACTCATGAATTAAAATCATTCCAATCCTAGCAACGATTTGGAAAATACTCAATTAGGACAGTTCCACGTTCACGGCTGATTGTGAGTTGCTTTAAAATCAGAAAAATTGCACTACAGAGCTTAATTGTAGCATCACAGATGCTTAGAGGCCCCTTGCCTTTCAGATCACGACAAAGCCGTAATAACGCTGGAGTGTTGCTGTTGTAACAATATCGGGAAACCGCTTAATTATAATGTGAATAATCCACGTAAGGGCAAAATGCACAAATTTACAGCATAGCTAGTTCACATTATTTCACACATTTTCCTCGTAAGAACTGTATATTTTTTGTGGTGCGGTAAATACGATAATGACTCGGGCACAGTCGCACGTCCTGTACCACGCACATTCATGTGTAATATGTATGTTCGTTAGACTCCAGTTAAAGAAGGCTATCGCCCAGCACTGTTATCAGGAGTTATGTGTCGAATCTGAACAATGCGTCGATTATAGTGTTTTAGATTTTATTCAGAAACAGATATCTCGAAGCGAGATTATTTATAATCTTCAGACAACTTGAATTTCATAAGTATAGCCTTAACTGTGTGAATTTTATCCTACCGAAACAATCTGTGGAATTGAATTGTGAAAGAAGATGCGTTGATTAGATTGTAAAATTTGTATATTACCATCGCCGTCTATCGACGAGTCGGAAATTCTGAAGAAAATAGGGATTGATGGTAGATCCGTATCCTGCATAAGTAAAACAGCGCTAACAACAGTGTTGACCAGACAGGATCCTATAGTGCACATCAGAGCTATGGACTGCCACGTTAAAAACAAAGAGCGCCATTGTGTTACTGAAAAAATATTTCTAATTCATGAATTTTATTTACTTACATGCTTGCACCAACCAACTGGTAATTGGTGTTCATGCTCGCGAGGAGCACTACTACTCATTCATATTAATAATCACTGCACTGGACTCCAATGCTCCAAAATCATTGGAGTATAGTATAAAAAACATGGATACAGACTATCGGTTAGGCATCAATATTCACCTTTACCATCGTCCCGTACGTTCTGTGGATCTATCGGTTTCATAGAAGTTTTCAAGTCTTCGGGCACATTTCCTGGACTGGCGACTGCTTCATGCTTCGAAACTTTCTCACCATATTCAGAGAAATCTTCGCCAAGGCCGTCATCGGGCACAGTAGAATTTGCGTACACAATTTTCTTGATCGTAACAGGTCCCTGGTAAAAAGTTTTATTTCCGATATGAACATTGGTGGACTTTTTCACACACACGTCGCCGAAAGCTGATGCATTGCTGATAGGAAGCAGGATGCCATCGTCAGCAAATTGCTGCTGCTTGGTGCTATTATATACATTGATATCATCACTCCACGTTGCAAGCTCATGGCTATCCAGGGAATCGTTAGAGTCACTATTCTGTGTCGAACTGGACTCACTGTAGATATTTTCCTCCGTCTTTCGGATATCTACCCTGCTTTTAACACTGACAGCGTCCAGGGATAAGGCATCGTAGGAATCCGATGGGTGACTGAAGTCAGTGTCCTCGCCGATGTTCCTGGTCGTTGCTCCTCCGTGTTCGCTGGAGTTCTGACCACCGTTTTCTTGGTCCTGGTACTCTTCTTGCTGAGCCACTGTCATCATCCCCGCAGCTCGTTTATAAACAGACTTATAACAGACATTAGCAACGAATATTCTTGCTTATCTAGATTCTCTCCCGAGAGTTCTCTCCACCGTTTCTTCTTTTTCCTTTGTTGAACAACGGTTTTTCTCTTTATTTGTCTGACGCATGCTCGACACAGATTATGGCATGCGTATTATAATTAGAGACCGCGTTTGTCCGCCCGTCGATACACACCATACGATGTTCTTTCTCATATTATGAATTACACGCTGCATGCCGTGGAGTTCTCTTGCGGTAGATATGAAAATGGCGCTCATGTCGTAGGTAGTAACATGTTGAGTTAGAGATAACTGTGTTAGTCCTTGAACCAAACTTGACTAATTGTTCAAACCGCAGGCATAACCGGAAATCAGAAAATGCGTACCTCACAGGGAACATGTGTTTTTTTTTTAATGGAATTACTTCAGCATTTAAATATGGGTTAAAATTTACACATACGTGCTGGAGGATACACTGGAGTTTTTAATTTATGACATGGAAATATTTATTGCGTGCCGGGTTTTTTAAAAATCAAATCTGAATTTGAATAATACCGCGCAATACCACGTGACCCCAGTCTCTGTGTTCTTAAAGTCATCTTATCCACAGTTTGACGATGATTCAATTCACCGCGCGGCAAAATAGTCGCATACTTTCGAATTTCGCCATTTTGAATTGAAGCAATTGCATGCAGGTTATTAATTACCATCACACCTGCGCTACAATTTCTTCATTCTTCATTTATTCTGCAGTGTAGAATTTTGCTGAGACTGATTTTTTATTAGAAAAATATAATATTTATGTATGTATGTATGTATGTCCTTTTTAACTTGATAAACAAGTCTTCAAGTTTTTGGTTGATAGCTCATATGGATGCATGTTCAGACGAACAAGGAAAACTTTTTTCCCCAAGATTTAATGAACTCTGAGCGACATCATCAGGAGTGCTATAATAAAAGCATGATGGGAGATTCCTTTTGGGGTTTGATACAAAAAAATCCGTACGAACATAAAAAAAAGTACGAAAAATATTCATTTTTAAACTTTGTTTATCATTTCGCTTACATTTTTAGTTTATGATTAATTATTATTTTTTAATAAAAGTGATTTAAATACGAAACTGAAGTTCGTTTAGTTGTTATTTACAATAAATGTTTGAGAAAATGAGTAATTTTTCTTAAAACTTGAAATATCATTCTGGTTTGTACAAAAGTAAACTTTATCTAATACAACTATTTTTTCGTGGAAGACATAAAAATTTAACCCCTAGAACCCGAACTCAAAATTCGTGCTGACCACCATGATAACAGAGAAGAAATTTATCAGACTAGATTATGAATTTACGGAAACACTAATAGGAAACGGTTCAAAGGATAGAGATACACTGCATCGTATAATGGTGATTTATTATACTCACACAATATTACGGTGTAGGGGACCAATGTGGCCACGTTTTTATAATATTATACAACGCGTCACCAGGGCTCAGAGTTTTGGAAACTTGACGATGCCCTAAAAGTTTATAATCGGCTGCAATTTTCCCGGACTTGACTCCTATCTCAATAAGTTGCTCAAGTGCGTGCATCTGGTGATCCGAGGGCGCAACGGTATTGTATGTGCCAATGAAAGAGATTCCAATGCTCCTCGTGTTGTAACCGTACGTATGTGCCCCGACATGGTCCCAGCCGCGTCCAATGTAGGCGTAAGCATCCCCGCCGATCAAAAAGCTGTAAGCAATATCCGACCAATTTCTTGACTCTATGTGAAACGTCTGGGCGAAGCGGACCCGAAATGTGCACGTCGACTGCGTGTCGCAAAAGTCCGTTGCGGTATGACTGATAACCACGTAAGGAACTGGAAGTTTCAACTTTCCTAGCGGTTCCGTTGGCGGTTGGGCACCCCACTCGTCTCGTGTGACGAATCTCAGATTATTGAACGGTAGACCTGTGCAATTTTCCAGATTAAAATCAAACGTAACTAGTTACACAAATTAATTGTACCCTCCAAGGAAATGTCGAGGTTTGTTGTACACACCGTTACCGTCCATCGATGAGTCAGAAACTGTGGGGCGAACTGGGGTTAGCGGCAAGTTCGAATCCCGTGAGAGTAAGACCACACTAACGACCACCGCTGCGACCAGACAGGACCCCATCGCACACATCAGAGCCACGCATCTCCATGTTAAAAGCAAAGCGCAGAATCGCGATACTGAAATAAATTCCATTTCCTTGAAGAATATATCGAACCTTATAGACCAATTTTATTTACCTATTTATATTCACAAAGTACGTTACTACTCAGTTTGGATAAACGTTTAATGAAATTTTGCTCGTTTCTTGAATACAACCATTGGCTAATGGTATTAGATGAAATTTTCATTTTCAGCGATCAGTTAAAAGTATGATACTAAGGATTATAATTATCTCTCATAAACTCTGTCAGAACTCGCTGTTGCTGCTGCTGAGTATAACCCAAGAATTTCCGGAAATTTTAAATGTCAGCACTTGCGGTCCGCGTTCGTAAAAAATAGTGTAAATAATCCACGTCCATGTGTTAACATTCGATAATCTCAAGGCGGCAGTAGAATAGCTACGTCATCTGTACAGTTTTGCCAGGGAAGTGTTCATACTCGAGAACCCCGACGCATCCTTCAATG
Organism: Diprion similis; assembly: GCF_021155765.1. NCBI lineage: Eukaryota > Metazoa > Arthropoda > Insecta > Hymenoptera > Diprionidae > Diprion > Diprion similis. Next base: position 2,248,769 of record NC_060107.1, read on the forward strand.
CTTATAAATTCGTTAATTATGCCGATCAGTGAAATTTTCAAGAGCAGATTTTTAACACTAAAAGGCTTCCACTAATAACTCGAAAGATCTACGTATGATCTTAGTTCAAAGTATATGAATCCGGTGATTCGATAATAACAATCGAAATCTCTAGCACGGACCTGCATTTATGTCGGAATCGTGTTTACCAATGTTTAAAATATCTGTTTACGGACTTTCACCGCAATCATGCCATCCATGGTCTACACTGCACTGATAATTATAACAATTTCCTCTTTTGTCAAGGTCTTGCAATTGCTTCAATTACAGTATCGCTGTTTCAAGAAAGCGTCAGGATAAACCGCAAGCGGGAAATAATACTCTCCTGCCGATAAAAATTATTAATTGACCGTTATAGTTTAAAAATAAATCAGTTCACCCTAAATCATAAGTCCTAATGGATCGCTATATAATTTTCATTTGATTGCTAAGCGTATTCACTTCAGCCATTACAATTCTACCAGAATCTGGCAACACCATCTTTCAATACTTCGGTGAAAAAAAAGATTAAAAGACAACACTTATTATAATAACCAGTATTAAACATCGTCTGTCGATCTGCGTGTTAAGTAGATGGTGGCCATGCTATACCGTAAATTTTTTCACTCAAGATCTGCGAATTTTTTTGAAACGACTTTTGTAAATTCCGGATACTTTTGCACGATCAAAGTAAGACTTATAAGTTTTGAATCTTATTGAAATTCTATCCGCATCTATAATGCGTATATAAAACGTTACGGCACTATAGATAGCCTCGTACGTATAGGGAGCATTCCATGTCAACTCAGTGGAGGGTTGACCATAACTTTTTGAATTCCACCAAGGATTTTTCCTACATCAGTACGCCCCCTGAAAAGCTTCCAAAAAATTTTCAAATTTTCAAAAAATGTCATAATCAACCGTGTACTTAGTTAACGTGGAATGCCCCATAGATATGTAAACAGCATATTGTCACAGACTGTCAATGATCCGTATAAGGTCAAGGCGTCAAAGTTGCAGCATGCAACTCACGCCACTTAAATCATGTTTTCCATTCTGCGCTGTGATTCACATTGCTGCAGAAGCAATGACGATATCTCCTCATAACGCATTCAAATATACCTTGTGCAGTATGCAATAAAATGCATGATTTGCGATAGACACTGAATACACTGATCAATGTAGTATTGATAATCACATTTACCATCGTCCTGCGTGTTTCGAGGGTCTGCCGATTTGTCCTGAGTCCCAGGAACTACATATCGATTTGGTGTGAAGTCGCTTGGGAATTTCGCACTACAATCATGATTCAGGTCATCCTCGACCAAGCCGTCCTCGGCAACGGTTGGATTCGCGTAAACGATTTGCCTGATGGTAACGGGACCATTGTAAAAAGTCTTGTTCCCGAAGTGGACGTTGGACGAATTTTTCACGCAAACATCACCAAATGAGGGTGTCTCGCTGACGGGAAGAGCGACACCGTTGTCGAACTGCTGCTGCTGGGACACGGGAACACTCAGGTCGTTGCTCCAAGAACCGAGCTCGTCTCCCTCCAGGGAATCATCAACGTCACTATAGAGGGACAAGCTGGACTGACTGGCATCTTCATCGGTCCGACGGACGTCGTTACCAGGCCCAATCCGAACGCAAACAGCAGAGTCTGTCCCGTAGCCCCGATCTTCCAAGGACGAGGCGTCGACGGAATCCGACGGGCTGCAGTTGACGGCGGCGTCATCGTCGACGTCCCTGATCGTGACGCCTCGGCGATCGTCGGGTATCTGATCATCGTCGTTTAGCTGGTTACGCTCCTGGTGTTCGTGCTTATCCTGGTTCTGGTGGTGCTGCTGCTGCGCGACCGTCACCATCCCCACGCTCGGTTCATAGCTGGCTGTAGTCAGCTTAGCTATGTGTCCTCGACTATCGAATGTTGGCAGCGACGTGTCCGTTCGACAGTTCCTCTCCTTGTTCGTTGGTCTCCAGAAACGATATCGCTGCCTCCTTTCTTCCGGCACGAAGTTGTCTTATAGTTATGCTGTGTTCGGGCGATAGTTCAGCGCTCAATGTTCATGATCACTGTGCAGGTACCAGATATCACCCGATATATTCTCTCTTGTAGTTTTGATACTCCAACTATTTATAGTTTAGTCCACGTATAATTGGTGCACCTGTTGAAGCATACAATTGACATAGATATATACGTCAGTTATATGCATATAATATACACAAATGAAAAGAACAAACTTGCAACATGGATGTATGAGATTGTATAACTAATGCTTCGCGGATGCCATACACCGACCGTAATATTGTTAAGAGGCTGAAGTTTGTAACGTTAAGATGATAACGAAACACATGACATGAAAAATTATCACTGTGGAATCTCCGAATTACTTTTAAGGAGCTTGCTTTTGAAAATACACATGAGTATGTTTTGCACATCGTCGTTTACCGAACTAAAGTTGGGAAGTAACGATTTCTCCGAAGCATGCATCGTTACCATATTCTTCTAACTAACTTCATATATTCATATTATTATTTCTCCCACAAAGAGGCGACTCACCTAATGGTTGGAATTGCATATGATGAGGGTCAACCGCAGTCCTATAATAACGCCTATCACGAGTCACAGTTAACTTCAGATCGGTGAAATCGCAGCACCATCGCACTTCGCACGGTATTTACTGTGATCGCCGGCGGTGAAACTACGCGGGGAAATTCCGCGTCCGAATTGATGAGTATACATTAACCGTCGATGTCACTGTTCACTGGTGAGGAACGAGAACTGTTCGACTCTCGTTCTCTCCTTCGACGCCAATGGATGCCGTCCCCTTCCTCCACCACGACGATCGTTTCTTTCTCAATACATGCGACATCTACAAAACATGCAAATTGTGTGTAACATGCAGATATGTGTTGTTCACGGACGTGAAACCCCAGACGGAAGTGTGAACCTGTCTGTAAACACGTTTTTACTTGCACATACACATACACATGTAGACTTGTATTGTAGGTTTGTTACAACGTCCATGAGCGCGGTATGGACAGGCACAATGATTCGTTAAACAACTCGACAGACGATCATGACTTTGGATCGTTACTTTATTCGAAATTCGAACACGCAGTTGTTAAGCCGAGTTCTGTTCGTCGTTAGCTTCGGGCTTGGTTCAACTGTTTTTCGGAAAACTATACGGTTGTTAATTCGCCTCAGGCTCCTTGTGAATCACCTAAATACTTGTAACACAACTTTCATCAGCTATTGTTCTGATAATCAATTTCGGGCATGAATAACTGAATTTAGTAGCAAGGTTTGGTCTGTGCGAAATTCTAAATCCGAAGTAGATTCCAAAGAAGGAGTTCGATGCTGAAGGCAGGATTTCGCGGTTGATTATTTTTATCCATGCGCGCAAGTTGAAGTTAATTCAGAGATAACAAGCCCCGCGATGAATCCAAGGTTCCTGGGAATCGAATCGTCGTATTGCGATGACGTCTTGAATGAAAATCACTCCGAATGAGAATCTTGAACGAAGTAAATAATCAGGCGTGAGAAAAAGCTGTTGGCTTATAATGTTCCGGATGTTCTTGAGATTGTTGCGATTTGCTGATTTTTGGTGAAATAACTTTCCTCTTTGTTACACTGCTTATGAGCCTCGCGATTAGGTTTGCACTTTGTAACCGTCACAAGATGGAAAATAGGACTTCAATAAACTGCAGAGGCTATCGTCGAGAACTGAACAAGTGCATAGATATTGCAATACTGAACTCTTCGTTCGCGACAGATAGCAGAAGGTAAAACAAACAAAGCGTGTGTATGTATAGACAGCTGTGTGTGTACGACCCCGTTGCGAGGAATTGAGATAACGTGCTAATTATTGACATGATATTACTGTTAAAATGACAAAGAAGATCAGCTGCATTTGAGCAACGAGACAATAAGCCACAACAATTATTCTAATATTTTCACCCGTAGACATGAAAGAGTGTCGATTGTTGTTGGGAAATTTTGTTTGGATCACGACTGGGGTAGATTGTGCAGTTGATAAGACGTCAGGTTTTGCGAAAGAGTCAACACGCAGTAATTTCGCGTTTCTATTTTCGATTCAATTCCCCAAGTAAAGGGACTTGATTAGCAACTCAAGGAAAATCATTTCGAACAACACGGAAAAGATTATCGTCAACCAGTCATGTAAGTTTAAAGAGATCTACGTCGACGGAAAAAATACCATAATTCAAGGCTGTTGGCAACATAATTTAGTGTAATTGCAAAAAGATAATGAGTGTCTAGATATGCAATTCCCAGAAATTTTCATCTCGTTTAGCCGGCAACAACAAATCTCCCCCAAGATTTCTGTATTTCTTTGACTGCAACCTTTGAACCACTTATCGCAGCGAGTTTTTACTATTTGCAACCGTTTTCTCTCGCAAAATTACGTCGATGTAGCTTATGCATAAACTATACTATGGCGAATTTTTTTTTCTTTTTTTTTTTGTGTGATATAAATCGTAGATTAAAAAGAAAAAAATCGAGATTCGATACAAGAAAGTCCGTTCGAGCATAGATGTACACAAAATATTCATTTTCGAACTTTGTTTATCAATGATTCTATGTTCGTAGTTTATGTTTATTTATAATTTTTCAATAAAAGCATTTCAAATCCAGAACTAAAGTTTGTTTCATTGTTATTTACAATAAATGTTTGAGAAAATGGATAATTTTTCTTAAAATCCGAAATATCGTTCTGGTTTCTACGAAAGCAAACTTTATCTAATGAAGCTATTATTAACTTTATTAGTTACGGGTAAAATACAAAATTTGACATTTACAAACCAGCTTTAAAATTCGTGTTGACCGCGATGATAATCTGTACTTGGTTTACGTAACATGAATACTTGTATATTTTTATTGCCGAAAAACGTACGAGCATTAGTATACGTTAATATGCATTGTGATTCCCCAAATCAAGTCACAGACCAGGCCAGAGGCCGATGAATCTGACAGTTTAGCATCGACAGCGCTGCAGGAAAGGCAGCCTTTTAAAACGCGTGTGCATTTGCGAGTCAAACATGAGTTACGGATTACCCCGAAAAAAACCAGCATCCGATGCTGACCTGTCGAAAGGATTAGGTACAAAACAAAAAAAGTTTCTTGAGAAATTGCATAGCGTTAACTAATGAGTCATTGAATATGTTTTGTACGCATTCGTATTTTTCCACGTAAGTTAAGTCCGAACTAAAGGATATCGTCTGAAAGATACGGTTAATCAATTGAATACCTGTAAAGCTGACTGACATTTTATATAAGTGAGAAGTGACTGAAGTGCACAGCTTTTCTTCTAGGGAAAATGACTGAACCGAATAAGTGGCAGGGTGAAATGTATAAATAAATTTCTCAATGTGAAGAATATACATGGATGTTATGTTTAAGGAACACAATGGCGAGCTATCCTGTTTGCTTGGAAAATGTTGGCTTTAACTTTGGGAATCTTCCTCTTCGGTGCAGTAATTACAATTTTGGTCTTACTTCTGCAACATTCGAGCTGTTCAGCACCGAGCTCCGCTGTTCCACAATTTTCCAATTCGTCGATGGATAGTGATGGTAATGTGAAAAATTTTCAATCGTTTGTTACCATGGTGTTTCAGCTGACTGGAAATTGATAATGAAATCTTTACATAACAGTATGAATTCGTGCAGAATGATATGGGATTTATTGATATTTTACACAGGTCTAATTCCGGTTACCTCCTCATTTTCTGACTCAGCGATGAACGGTAACGGTGTGTACGACAAACCTCGACGTTTCCTTGGAGGGTACAATTAATTTGTGTAACTAGTTACGTTTGATTTTAATCTGGAAAATTGCACAGGTCTACCATTCAATGATCTGAGATTCGTCACACGGGACGAGTGGGGCGGCGCACTGCCAACGGAACGCCTAGAAGAATTGAAACATCCGGTTCCTTATGTGATCATCAGTCACACCGCAACGGACTTTTGCGACACGCAGTCGACGTGCACATTTCGGGTCCGCTTCGCCCAGACGTTTCACATGGAGTCACGAAATTGGTCGGATATTACTTACAATTTTTTGATCGGCGGGGATGCTTGCGCCTACATTGGACGCGGCTGGGACCATGTCGGGGCACATACGTACGGTTACAACACGAGGAGCATTGGAATCTCTTTCATTGGCACATACAATACCGTTGCGCCCTCGGATCACCAGATGCACGCACTTGAGCAACTTATTGAGATAGGAGTAAAGTCCGGGAAAATTGCAGCCGATTATAAACTTTTAGGGCATCGTCAAGTTTCCAAAACTCTGAGCCCTGGTGACGCGTTGTATAATATTATAAAAACGTGGCCACATTGGTCCCCTACGCCGTAATACTGTACGAGTATAGTGGATAACTATTACACAAATTAGCAAAGCGCTTTTTGAAGTATGAGCTTTTTTAGAATTGATAATCTTTGCCAAAAAAATTCTATACTGTTACCCTCATGAATTTGAGTAGTCCACTCCCAAATTTATAAGTGAAGTATAAGTAACAATAAATCGGAAAAACGGTTTTTGCACGAAACTTTTCATCGTCATTAAAAGGTAAGAGTCTGTCGGTTCGCCCGACAAACTACCGTAATGATCTCGCAAAGGACCGAGTGAAAAATCTGGAACTGATAGGACTTGGCAGCTAGATGAAAAAGTTTTGAAAGAACAATTAAAAAAACAAGATATTTATAAATTTGTAAAAAGAAATATATAAATTTTTTCATGCCGATCATTTAATTGCAGTCCTATAAGTTTCTAATTTTTTCATTCAGCCGTTTCCAAGATCATTGCGGGAGTTTATCGGACAGACCGACAGACCGACACTTTTCTAAAAACTTGTCGAATTCTAAGGGTTCGAAAACGTAAAAATTCGTTGAGATTAGAAAAAGTGATTTTCGATGAAACCAATATTTTTGTCGTGTCACCAAAGGTGATAAAAAGTAAGAACATAAGAAAAGAAGCAAAAATTACATTTTTATTTGTAAAAAATTATATTGGAATTTACTGTGCTAAATAATGTAGCAGTAAATGATATAAGATTAAAGAAACTTATTCAGTCAAAATCGACATGGAAAATCTATCAAATTCCTTTCAGCACGGCGTCACTCACCTAATGAAGTTTCCGAAATAATTGCCATTCATTTTTTCACAAAATTCTACCAGTGGAGCGCCACATGATACCTTTATGATCCACATGAATTTTCTGACGTTGTCTTGACGTGGTCTTTCGAAGACGGGACGACAACGGAATCTTGAGCCTAATGCGCTGATTCTGATCCCAGTGCCATTCTACGACTCTCATAATTTTCACAACACTACATTCGAGCATGAGGTCACACGCAGCTGATTATTATTAATATTATTTTCCGTTATCTGTAGACTCCAACGAACGTTGGTGACTTCCGATGTTTGTTTTTCTTGGATTTTTCCAACACAATTCAGCTCGCATCTTCTTCTATTATCGTTTCTTCTAACTTGTAAGTCACAGCGTATATTATACGATGATAATTTTGAACATTTGATTATGCTTACACTGTTCGGCGTTCAATCATTATCGTTACTTGTGTTTTGCTGTATCGAGTCTCGCACTGATATCTTTCTGCGAAATTTTATTGCGATAAAGCGACACCCGTTTCTCTTTCGTAATTTAGTACACACACGCCTACATATCAAGGAATATTCACTCTTGCCACGTTTCGAGGTCAATGTAAGAATACTCGAATAAATGAAGATACGTTGATCATTGTTAAATTTCACTTTGAACATGGATCACAAGAAGTCACACCCAACTAAAACATAACAAATTTATTAAAGCTATCACTTACACGAATGAAAATATATTTTCTTTATTCCTGATACCTACAATCATGAGAACGTCTATAAACGTAGCCTCCCCCTTCCGTCCAATACAATCTCACAATATATTCATAATTTCGTAGAGTATTTCAATTTGACATAAAATTTGTATAAAATATATATTTATTGTTTATAAAAATAGAGATACACTATATTACTTTATCCATCTTTGTTTTTTTGTAGGTAATTACAATCCTATATGTATAATGTCATTCAACGACAACTTTATAAGCATCACCGTTTTTACGCACGTGTATCATCAACTTAATTTAAATAACACTGGGAGTGAAAAGTTGATCAACTATCGAAATTTCTCACGTGGTAAAAACTAAAGACTAGGAATGTAACGATCAAGCAGTCGTAATTTAAAAGCATTCCAGTGTAGAAACTGTGTGAATATTTCATTGTTACTGATTTTGTTATTTGAATACGTATCATGTTTGAGCAAATATTCGACCGATTATGCAAATTTATTTACATGTAAATATTTAGGTATATGAGTATTCGAACACTATGATTATCAATTATTTACAGCTACATGTTATGGACTAGTGAGCACATCATAATTATTAAAGATACATCTTAACTCTCTTTTGCTCCTCTACTTAACTCATTGGCACATTACACTTGCATTAATTATACCGTTTACAAGTAACTGTTAAATACATTAAAATGGCACTTGGTTTTGCTATACTAAAACTTGAATTTCGTGATTTCTTCTTCTGAGATATCAGTCTGAGGATGTGTTTAAACTATTCTGCTTTACTTACTTAGCCTTACTTACACTATGATTTTTTATAGAAAAAAGCTATTATGAGCTCGGTATGGGTTACGTAATTTGACCAGCATAGTAGTGAGGCCATTGCTTCAAATCTGCCATTAAATTTTTTCCAGGACTGCGTGTATTGGCAACCTGATTGTGAGCAACCAGTGTATAATTTGGAACAAGCTTTCCTAGTTCTACTCCTCGTTTCAGTAAAAATTGCGCTGCCTTTCGTTGTTTGTCTTTCACCTTATCAATTACATAATTGCCAATGAAAGATATCATGATGGAATTATCTCGAATGTAGTTTTTAATATCCCAGCCCAAACCTTCATAGACATTGCCGTCTCCTCCGATCACAAAATTATAACCAATACTAACCCAGTCTCGAGATTCTACATGCCAATTTTGAATTGTTTGCATTTTTGGTGCGCACTCTAAGAATGTGGAACATTGACTTGACACTGTATGTCCAACGATAACTAATTTTACAGGGTGTGAAAGACTTCTGTTTTGCCATCCGTCCCGCATTGCATATCCTCCCCATCGTTCCCTGGTCAATATAGCCACATCTTCGTCTAAAACTGAGATGTTCTAATCTAAAACATTTAAAATTGAGGCAGGCAGTTGTTATGATTAAACATATAAATTCACAAGTTATAAGCAAGTTACCATACCTGGTAGATGCGGACGCAGTTCATTTTTCTCATCATTTCTCGAGGGTATAGTGAAGTATATAATGGTCACAATAAAGGTGACGGTAATAATTAAACCAACCACAATTCCCAATATATATACCAGATTCCTTGACGTAGCCGAACTACAGAAATTTATCTTCGCATGACTTGTAGTCGTAAACCGGGAATTTGTTTCCTTTTCAAGTTTATCTTAATTCACATGAACCAAATATAACTGACTAAGTAAAGCGTAAATCATGATGAATAAATTAGTAGTTTTTTAGTATATAATAACCATTTATCACCTCTGTAGTTTATTGATTCAGTAGATGTAACAGGGGGTGCAACAGGTGGATTAGCATTTGGATGTGTAGAAGTAGTATTGTAATGTTGATGTATCGTTACTGGAGCATAGAATTGCGTTGCTGGTTTGATCTCAACATCGCTGCTCTCCGTCATATTAACTACAATGGTTCGATGAGTGTTGCCATCAAAACCTGACAGATCAATTACCTGCGCTCTGTTATCCTCTTCGAAATCACAAACTGATGTCAGCTCATCTTCGTCGATATGGTGTGTACTAGAATGCAAACTACTTTGAGAAACGCTGAAGCTTACGACGTCTTTGTTATTCTTTCTTGACATTCCGTTTTCGTTTGCACCACCTATACCATTGTCAACCCGAACTGGTCACTGGCGGTTTTAACGAGCCTGTTTGAAAATGATAACGGCCAAGGCCAGTGTAAGAACGCTGATTGTTACGAAACGCCAGACCACAAGTGCTGCGTAATTCTTGACTCATTGCGCTCCAAAACGACGACAAAGCGTAAATAGATTTTATGCAGAAATACCCTTTTGCGCTAAATGTGTCAAAGGTATAATACATTGAGTTTATCTTCAGTGAAAATAAATATAAAATATCAAGTAAGGGCAAATTCGTTCACACATCTGCAGCAACATTTGAAGAATTTTTGAAAAAAGTTCCACTGTAATGTAGAATCCAATTGGTGTATTGTGCAGTTATGTAGTTTGGAAGTGACCATTGCCAACGTTTACATTGGATGCGTTCCGAAATCAACTTTTCATCATGCTCTAAGTTTTCATCGCTAAAAACTCCCTAGGATAGAGGCAGAGCTAGTCACAAACTTGGCAGCGCGAGAGAGATAAAAGAATATTGACAGCACTGGGAACTAATATCGGAACGCACCAATTGTAATTCGGAATAGCAGTTTTAAAAATGGCCGCCACGATTCAGTATTTTGTAGCGGGAATATTTGAACAAAATATTGTGTACACATTTTCTAGATCATTTTGAACATTTATCAAGAATAAAGAACAGAAAAAGCCTTCTCAATAACAATTTCGAGCATATTAATACGCACAGAACCGCGCAGAACCGAGATTTTCATTCGGCGACAGAGTATTGGCGTTGTATTGGGCGGTTACCGAAATGCGTTTAGTGAACACGTACAGAGGGCGTTACGAAATCAGGGAGACGAAAAACGCGTGTGTAGGCTTTCTCAGGCGTCTCTTTGCTCTATTGAATGACAGTTGTGGCGGGAAAATAACTCTGCTGAGATTGATGTCGCGACGCGGTATCTGAAACGTTTAAATACCCCTGGCATCGAAACACAGCGAATGTAATTTTCGGTGGAACTAATAGGATATCATAAAAATGCTTACGCTGCAGTTCGGACAGTGCGGAAATCAAGTCGGTCACACGTTGCTCTCAACCGTAGCGTCAGACTTGTTTTCCACTAATACCGGAGTGCCGAGTAAACGGAATTCAGATTACGTTCAGGCCGGCTTTGACACGTGGTTTAAAGGGCTGCAGAAAAATGGCAAACACTTGGCTAGAGCGATCCTTGTAGATACAGAGCAAAAAGTGGTGAACACGGTATGCAGCAGCAATGAAACAAACTCCATGTGGACTTACAGTCCAGAAAATATTGTATGCTGTGCAGGAGGAGGTTCTGCTAACAACTGGGGATATGGACATTACACTAAGGGTCCTCAACTAAGTTCAGCGGCGCTCGAAGCAGTGAGGCATGAGGTAGAGACGGTTGATACCTTTCAAGGATTTTTAGCAATTCTCAGCTCAGCTGGAGGCACTGGATCTGGAGTTGGTAGCTACTTGATGGAAAAAATTCGCGATGAATATTCGACCAAGACGATGGCCAGTGGCATCGTATTTCCATACGGATCGGGAGAAGTCTGCACCCAGAATTACAACACATTGTTAACCTTGGCTAAATTCATTGATATAACTGACGTCGCTATACTTTTTGAAAACGATCAAATACATGGGATTTGTGAAAATTTGATTAAAGTCCCGAACGCCAATTTGAATGATTTGAATCATGTTATCGGACAGAAACTTGCTGCCGTATTACAGCCTGTCTTAGGCAAGACAAATATTCTCTCGACGCTGGTTCATCAATTAACTCCCCATCCGCAATACAAAATTGCAACAATAAAAACGTCCCTTCTTGCTCTACCATCTTGTATGCTTTACAGCGGTGACTACAAGTGGAATTCGATTGTTTGGCATCTGAAACAGATGTTAAGAGCTCCCGCTCTCAATCTGAACCTCATTGACATGGAGACAAAAATGCCATCAAACTCAATACCTTCAAGGACAGCTTTTGCCTATTCCAAGTCTGTATCAAACATATTGATTTCACGTGGCTCTTCAATTGGCAATGACACCATAGTTCCGGCTGAGTTGAACGATGAAAAATTGTATGCTGACTGGGTCCCGAATGTAGAGAAAATTGCCCACTTACATCAACCACGAAGACTTCTTGGTAAAGATAAGGTCGCAGCTCTTGTTACCAACAATTCTCAATTGCATCGACCGATTGATGCTATAGTTGACAAGGCCTGGAACACTTACATACATTCAGCTTTTTTGCATCAGTATAAACAACATGGAGTTGAAGAGGACGATTTTTTGCAAGCTTTTGCAAAAGTTGAAAATATAGTCAAAGTTTACAGAGAATTATGTAGCGAGGAAATTCTTTCCTGAATAACAAACATGCACCTGCCCTACTCAACAGACATAACACTATTTATTAATTATTAAATTATCACGAGTTCCTACTTTTACCGATATAATTATTTTGCTTTGATATTTAATTTGTCAACTTTTTCTAAGGAGTTTTTTTGATTCAAGTAATTAATGGTGTACAATCATGACTCCAATCTAATTAAAAGTAGCACCGGGCCAGTGTTTATCTTTGCCACACAGGAAGAGGAAAAAAATATTACATCTTCTATCTTCAATTAATTGTAATTACATGTTATCAAGAGTTATGTCCCGTCTGTTGGTATGGAAAGAAGACTCGATAATGATGGAAATATCTAAACACATGATTTGTGCAATATACTGATACTACGGATCCACACGCTAAATTTTGCAATTTATTCCTCATTCCGATCGCCCCAGATCGTCACATAAAAATGCATGAAAAGTATGCTAGTGCAAACCTGAAGTGACGTATTTTTCAGAAAACTACGTCTTTTCCAAGTAAATTAACACAAATGTTGGAGCATAGTGTGGAAAATAATGAAAAATACGAATGAGAAATCCTCCATTTCATACCGTGATTAGGATAGATTTTCATGGTCACGGTGCCTCAAGCTACCTGCAATCACTTGTCTCAAGTTTTGAGTTCGTTAGATTACGAATGTAATAATTCTGGCCTTGAACGCGAACATTCATACGCATCTACATAATAACATTTCCCAGATCAAAGTCACGGAATATAATGCCTTTATCACATTCAGCGGACACTTCATTGCGGTCTGGACTCAAAGTGAAAACAAGATAGCTAAACGCGTCTGCGATGTACGAAGATCAAACTGCGAATGACATGTGATGGATGAAAACAGACGATTGGGCAAAGAATTAATTTTGCAGAGGTACAATAAACGAGAAACGGAAGGGATGTAAGTTATCCTCTGAAGTTTAAACGTGGGTCGGAGATGAGCTTAATTCTCGCAAAACATCGAAATGATAAATTATAACGCAGGGACAATTAAAATTAATTTATTCGGTAGCTCGCAGATATTGCGAACAGGCTGCGCATCGTTTGCTCTCTATTTATGCGCAAGGAAACTGCAGACAATTTTCCGAGAATGACGACAGCTATTCCAGTTTACTCCCACGCACACTTCTCTCCCCAATGCCCGAGTCGGAGTTTCTATTTCACTGCTCCTCTCGGCTAGCAATGTTCGATCCACTTCTTTGCTATCCCAGAATTCCTGGAAGCAGTTTACTCAGCGGACAAAGCCCGGGGGTTCGCAAAGCATATTATCTAATGAAGGAACGCATAGAGGGTGAACCGATAATCGTCCTAGAAAATTAATGCCGGAAAGAAAGCAATGGTTGAACGTGAGGAGTGAAGTTCTCTTCGATGGTATGAGATGCACAATCTGCGGTACCAGACTGAAATGATTCCGCCAGACTGAGAAGAAAAGATTATGTAAACTAAAAATAATCGAAGAATCAGACAGTTGTGAGGTCAGAGGCAAAGTTTGACACGAATTGAAGCTGTTACGCGTGGCTACTTTCCATGACAATGAAATCGTTTAAAGCTTATAACGATATAGCATAATTATATGTACAAGCGTACAGCGGAAACCAACCAAACGCTGATTGTCGGTGCAATGTCAGGCCAGTACCTTTCACTAGGTCAAGATATCGGTGACCGGAAGTTCAAGGTGATCCTTTCGCCTCTGCCTTGAAAACGCGCGACACATGTCACACGAACACAAGTAGTAACGTATGCAATGTGCAGGTTTCATAAGAACTGCACTTTGCAGGCTGGTCTAGATATACATCCGTCGTTAAGGTGTCAGTCAAAAACGGACCCTGGGAGGATGGATTTCCAGCACTTTTTCTCATCTTTTTATTCATTATTCGAAGGGCTGATTCACCCTAAACTTATCACGTCATTTGGAGGTCCTTTGTGCACCCCTCTGCCTCCCATTCTTGCTTCCTGAATTCTTTATCAACTGTTTAGTCACCCTGTAAAGTCAGGTGGCTGAAACCTTATCTAAAGTCATAAGTTGAAAAAGGAGATGAAATGATAATTAAATAAGAACTTCAACACCGCATTGGCTCGAGTAATTCCTGGAAGTCCTGAACCTCGGGAATGTCGATAAATTCAAGTTTTTCCTTTTGGCGGCATAACGGGCTTCGGGATCCGCAGAGTGTATGATAGTATAGGTACGAGATGGGGGTTGGCGAATAACATCCCTCCCCAAATACTCCGTATAAGGAGTCCTGCAACGATCCCCGGGAGTTCCAAGAACTGGAAAGGTTAAGTCACCGAGAAACTGGGTATGATGTCACTCGGACCTAGGTGTGCGTGGAGCTCGGACCATGTGTATACGTGTATAAGCGCAGGAGGGAAGACCACCCTCTCTGTAATATTGCGCACAGTACCCGGCAGCAACCCTTGCGCCGACGGTATGACGTCACTGGACGATCGACCGCCGACGAAACGAGACGACTCAACGGCTAAGGGCACAACGAACGAGCGGGAAAAGGACGAACGGTGGAGGCAAGGTGGACAACGGAGGAGCAGGAGGAGAAGGAAGGCGGCAAGACACAAACTCTCAACCTGGAGTAAAGCGAAGGGGACTACGCGGCACGGACGTTCGTGGGGCCAGCCGACGCCGACAACGAGTTGAAACCTGCAGGCAAAGTGAACGTGGCGTTGGAGCTGCCTTTTAGCGCTTAGGAAGCGCAGGGAAGCGGGGAGAGGCAAGAGGCGAGAGACGAGAGAAGCGGGTTCGAGAGAGAACGGATCGAGCTTCGTATGCTTCGGCTTCGGCGTCCCCCTGCAGGCTGAAGGCGTTTCGAGGTAGTGAGGAGCACGCACGCGACGACGCTAGGAGCCGCACCACCGGACAGCACCGATGTTATACGCCATTTTGTGTTAGTGTCAAAGAGACGCGTTGGTCGCGAGTATCTGTCCCCGTAGGGATGTTTTTTTTCTTCATTTTCTCAAATGAATGAGATCTCCGTGGTGGACATTGCCGTGATCAAGGAGGTGTGCCAGTGGAGCAAGGCACTATCATCGAGGTGCTCTGTGTTCATTTGGTGCGATATTTTATGTTATTATACACACCTAACGCAAGAGAGTAAAAAAAAGTGCTAGAGGAGTAATATATTGTAATATATACACGCGAGATAATGAACATCATTCGACGAGAGGTATTATTAAGGTGAAGAAAACGACGCGTGATACCTCAACAACAACAAAAACGCCAGCAGGATTTGAATACATTTTACGCGACGGCCAGGTAAGAGGAAATAACACGAGTTTACGAACGCGTGTCTTTATAAAACGCAACTACGCGTATTTTTAACAAACTGAAATCTTATTTTCCCCGGTCAAAAGCACTGGAATTATGGTTTACGCTGAGTGGAAGAAAAACAACAACATCCAATAACAAACGGCCATGCATTTACCTACGATTTCTGGACCTTGCGCTGTAACCATATTAAATTGTGTAAGGTATTAAGGCAGAAAGTGAAAGCCTTTAACTAACGCCGCGCGTATGTTATACTTCGTAAGTGCTGCTCTGTACATGACCCGAGAGATATAGATTTGTTAACTAAATCATTATTATGCTTATGTCAAAATTTGTCAATATCGTTGGGTCTCCTCCTCTCGCCGCGATCACTTTGAAATCATGAAGATTCTCCTCAGCAGTAGATACGAGCCTTGATCGTTCTCAAACGCCGGTTCATCTACACGCACACTCACCATTTTCTATACATATACGCCGCACACGTCTGTACAATACCTTTACACCTACAAACATTCTAAACTACCTGGAGCGGTACAGTCCAGGAAGACTTCCTGCCCCTGAAGCACCTGAGGGTCTGATCGCAGGTCTCGCATACCTGCCATAGTTTGTCCCGAAACAGGTTACACAACGACAGAAGAATGTTCACTCTTTTTTTCTCTATCCTCTGCATAACTCAATCTTTTCTTCTGTATGATCTTATTTTTTCCACACCCACTGTTTCGACCCTTGCTAATTAAATGTACTCCTCTACTTCTTAACTCATTCTCAGCGAAGTCTACGTGATTTCGTATTTCTCTACGATCCCTCCACAAGACAGACATTAATAGATGAATAATCAATCACGAACACTCCGAATTCTGAACATTGATTTACGTCCAAAATAAGTCTGCCAAGATGTGGATTAGGTTATAAAAATCCTGCACATGGATATCATCGACCACAAATTGCGGTGGTTGAAAACACATATCGTTGCAGAACAATGCGGAAATGTGAATGCCTGGAAAAACACTGTATGTAAGTGCAACGTTTAGTGCAACGATTTTATTGTTTCTTGAATAAACTTTAGGGATAGAGGAAAAAGAGTAAGTGAAAGAAAGCCTGGGCATGTACCGTTACTACAGAACCCAACGTTTTTACCCACAACACAAAGACAAATCTACAGTTCTTGAATTGTAAAAAATCCATTTTAAACAACAACATTCACTATATACTTAGTATTGTTTGCCCACGTGATAACCGCAATGAATACTCATTTTCTGCATCACGTATGTAGAGATTTAGGACTCGATAGACGCATACACGCAATCACAATCAAACCAAAGGGAGGTGAACACGCAACTGCGTGCAGTGCGTTGAATAAAAAGAAAAAAAAAACGAGAACAAGAAAACAAGGACCGCAAGCGTTATGAGCAACACAAATTACGTGCATGAGCAAGGAAGAAAAGGTGTTCACGCGAGTCACGGAGGTGAGTACTCCTCGGCGTACTATACTGGTCAATGGCTTTGGAGGACCGTGGATATCGTATATGCGTGCAAAGAAGATGCACCTAACTAAGTCAGGCGGCGAGAATTTTGTGCTGCCAAAAAGTGTAGAATAAGAATGAGACGAAATAGAGGAATGAAAAAAGGAATGCTGCATCGCGCTGCTATTTCACCAAGGAGAAATACCTCCCGCAGTTGCTGAGACACACACACACAAACGAACTTGTGCCGCAGGCAACAAATCCAGTAGGTATGGTGGGACAACCGCAGAAGAGTAGATTTTCAGTCATTCATATGGCATATACAGAGAGTCCGGAAACCCAAATGATTTCTAACAGCGATAAGGACTTATAGTCTGCTTGGTTTGTTCCTGGCGCAGGGGTGGACGTTGGCGTGGATAGAAGTAATAGGAGTGGCTGAGGGGAGACACGGGGAGGGAATTGACGAGAAACAAAGGTAGTGTGGTATTGTAAAGGTGGCAGTAGTGGTAGTGGGTGTACGTGGTAGACGCCCGGTGGGCAAAGTGCGCGAGGGTAAAAGGGACCCCGGTCGTATAGCCGTGAACGGAATGAAACGAAATGAAATTGCACGGGGCCAAGAATTTCGTGTACCTTGACGGACGGGGCTAAATGAAGGGGGCTTTACCCAGAGGACTGCTTCACACTGTGTGTACAGTCCTCAGGAAAAGCTTATTTTTCTTCGAAGACAACTATTAGGGTTCTCTATCCCCTGTCCAGGTACATACATACCTGGCTAGGGACAACTAACAACGTGCCAAAGGAAGTGGAAATAATCAACGGTGTTATGCCTAACAACCAGTTTACTGCTAGATACTTTGGTCGGGCTAATATAAAGAGAGTTCCAACATATGCTAAAGGAAAGAACTTATATGGATATTGGAACGACAATCCAGTCGCTACAATCAATTCAGTTACATGCCGGTGCTGTTCAAGAATATCAAGATACGCGGAAGAGTAGCCAGCAGCAGTTCATGCTGATGCGATATGCATTTTTAATCAAATGCCAACGACGGAAATTCCCGTAGCGTACATTTCGAGTCTGCAGAATGTGATACAGTTATCAGCGATACGATAAAGTAGGCGCGGGTAAAACTAAATTCAAATTCAGCAGTTTTTGTAACGATATATCCATTGCTGCAAACAAGAAAAAATTTCTCCTATCCGTAGTTCGAGATCTACACATGCATTCATAGTCACACACACGCTTGATTTTCCGCCAATTACCGATTTCAACGATGACCTCCCCTGACACTTCTAATCACATTTGGCTTCTATTTTCGCCTGCAGGATTAGGACGGTGAAAGCAGGGGCGCGAGAATGCGCACCCCGGCAGAAGCAGACACGCTGTCTCAATCCGAGGCCTTCGCCTTCGATACTTCAGAATTGGAAAAGGCGGCAGCTGCGGTTAATCAGGTTGTTCTGTCCGCTTCCCAGCCGGAGACACATATTTTCACCAACAGGTAAGTCGTTTCAAACTTCATGAATAAAAACCCTTTTTTTTCTATTCACGAGAAAATGTTCGTTTACACTTTAGTGCCGATTATTATCGACGTTATATACGTTCATCTACTGGTCTTTCGTCCACATTTTTTCTTGTGGAATTTCAAGTACAAAAACTCGTCTGCATAAGATATAAACTTAGATGCGGTGCATAGCGTATGTATGTACAAAAATGCTTCACCGCCGCTGCCGTACAGCATCAACGAGAATATATAGTCTGGAAATAGCTTTACGTTGCGGTTCGAGCCTTTTGTTTCCTGTTTTATAGGAGGATGTATTACTGCAGAAATAGAATGTAAAAACACCGGGGATTTTTGCGAGCACAAAATCATATGATATGGCGATGGTGTTTTTTTTCTACTGATGCTAACAAATTTTCCGCCACTGTGTGGAGTACGAACCGTATATATATCAGACTTGTTATTTAGGCAAAATTGGTGTCCTTGATCCCTTCTCTAAAAACCTGCACATGAATCGAAATCTCCATTTGCAAATTGTAGATGCGATGAATGTTATGCCAAAAATGTACGTTTCAAAATATTCTACATCTAACCGTAAACACTATATTAGTATTAAGTGCAACAGCGAAAAAATGTAATAAAAAATTTAGTGATCATGTAGTACCAAGTAATAATAACACGATACAAAGGGATATAGCAACGCATCGGTTTTTGCGCGCTTAGAGTGTCACTGGCATCTGTTTGACCTTCGGTGCAAGGTTTTAAAAATAAATCACGAGTGTTTACAAACGAAAGACCAAGGAGATAAGATCTTTGTACCGGGGGTTAAATAATAGATATGGAAATTAATTTTTAAAGTATCGAATAGTTTCGAAAGAGCATTAACTGAAAAATGAAAATTATATATATATTAGGGAATAATCTAATTTTTACGGACAAAAAAAAAACCATTGCTGTAAAAGAAAAGAGTCTCCATGTTTTTTTCTTTCGATGACAATTAAGTCTACCATTTTCTCGATGTTCCGAAGTGTCAACTTACTCGCGAAATCTCCAAGTGAATATCCACGGTGATGAAATTTTGGCGTTTGCTGTATAACTTATCTGCAAGAACAATCGAAAATTGTGCTAATCGTGCAGATGTCTCTTTGTTCGTTCCAGTGTATGCACCGCTTGCAGCTCGTGTTAATCATCTTTACCTTATACTTTGCGACCACAACATATCTGCATGGACAAACATCTTGTTTTATTGCAATTTGACATTACATAGACAGGAAAAAAAGAATACACAAAGAGACTCGTTTGCCAAATGATACGAGAACTTTTCGCCTGGTCATTATCGGAACGCCACAGTCCCCTGAAGAGAAGTCCCCTTTTAAGTCTTACAATACAACTATACAAATGGTTTGAAAAAAAGGAGAAAACTGAACAAGCAATACTGAAAGACTTTGAGTTGTTGCTTCCCGAACTTGAAATAATAATACGAAATCGCAGACTCTAAATATTGCGAAACACGCGGTTCAACGATCGGTCGAGTTTAAAATTACCACTAAGTAGTAGAAGATGTCCAAGAATCGCAATCCGTCGCGTGTATGTAACCGGAAAGATTGCGAATAGCTGTAGGTATCCATATACATGTGTGCATAACATACTACGATACACATTAATTGCTGCGAGGCTAAACAAGCGGCATGATCCAAACGGACGCGGCAGTGGGGATTGAGTAATGAAGATATGTACCTACATGTGTTATTGATATGTCGAGTAGGTAGAACGTACTGTGTGTACGTCAGTTAAACGTCAAGGCCCACACGCGAGTTTCGAGTTATCGTTCGCTAATAGGTCTGTCTCTGTGGAAAAACAAGTCGCGGTTTAGTAGGACTGGTTGTGGGAGTTTGGCCACCACGTGACACACCACAATAGTTGGCTTCATGTATGTACTACTCTGCCACACACGGTCTGCAGCACATACGTCCGCGCATCGGCTTCGGGTCTGATGGGACCAGGGTTTGGACTTTGGCGAGAAGTTGGAGTGGCCGGGAGCAAGAGAAAGGAGAGAGGTGTCAGGGGGGAGGGGGTGGAGTTTACGGTAAACGGCATCGACAATCGACAGTATCGCTGGCGCTTTCATTGGTGGCATTTGTACTGAACGGAGTTTGGTGCCGCGAGTGAAGAGATAAGTGGTTGGAGGATAATCGTCGAGACTGCGCAGAGCGTCGTGTGCCTTGCTTGTTCCTTTATTCATTATTATTATTTTTTTCCTTTCCTCATTTTCATCGTCTCTTGACTTGTTTCAATCCTGCCAGACTCAGCTTCGTTTCGTTTTTATCTGGTTAATCTGAGAGCTCGAGAAAAATTTGGCTTTTCTTGGTTTCTTTACTTATCCACCGATTATCTGTGAACATTTGGTTTTTCCCTCACATTGCCCGCCGTGAAACGTGATTATCCCTACCGTTTTCTATAATAACTACACCGTCGTCTCAGCCGTCTGTGATTGTGATATTGCAACAAGTGTGAAGTGCGGTCCATATGTTTGAAACGAAACGATGGTGTTTGCAGGGTTTTTCGTCAAAAAGACACACGACGATGAGAACACGGTACCAGTCAATCTCACCTCGAGGTGAGTTGAAGGCCACCATTGATAGTCGGTACTTCTAAATGCAACACGTCTGTAGACAACAAACCGCTGGAATGCTCCCCACTCGCGTTATGCGATAAGCGGCCTTAATGGCCTAGGCATGCCACCTACCTATATTACACTGACAAAGGACGATACGCTATTGGCCACATTACGATTTACTCTCCAAAACATGAAGCAGGAAAGCGACGCTTGGCGTATTCTTTTTACTAGATCTGTGATTAGTTGTACCGAAATGAGAAAACTTGATTTACTCTCGTTGTTATATCTATCTATCCATCATCATGGAGAGTTCAAATAATACGCTATTGCTATCGGCCTTTGACGTCAAGTTCACTTCGTTTTATCACTATGTACTCTATAGTAGCATTCTGAGGTAAGTCCGCCTACAAGCTGCAACTGCAGACACGATGTGTCTACTTCCACATTCGGTTGCGGGATGAGGATGAATTTAGTAACGTTACTCTGACAATGCATGTTTAGGAGAACTCGTTAATTCGCACCTTTAAGATCTTCTGAAATTTGATAAACCATGATAAACAGAATATAATCATATTTTTGAAAGCCAAATACTTGAAAGTCATTCGGAAATTGTATAGCAATGAGTTTTTCCCTCATGTTTCGTTACGTTAACGTCACTAACTTCAACTTCGTACTGCGGGTCTGACTTCAGAATCTGCATTATTCAAAGTCTGTTGTCAGGTGGTAAAAAGTTGCTATTAAGGAAGATTCTGTATTGACTCTGTAGTAAGAGTTCCTACAAAGTCTTCTCAAATTATTTAACCTGAGGGCAAGGCTACTAGGGTACTCTACGTCGTGTTTCAGGTCACACATAACACTTTACACGTGTAAAGGTACTACACATCTTTGCGGGTACTTCAAATTGCATCAACCTACCTTCAATTCGTTTCAATCAAGAGATAAGACCACGGCTTACGCAAACTCGCGAATTTTTACGACATTTTAGGAATTTCAAGAAGCGCGTACAATTAGACTGTGTACAGTTAAACCGATTTCGAAAAACAATTAAGCGACGGACGAGTTTACCGTTAATTTTATACCTACGCCATGACAATTATCATCGTGTTGCCAAAATAGGCGCGTAAATAATGTCCATGAAAACGCAGGTAAAGCGAAAACCAGAATATACGGTTGTGTAGCGATACGATTTCGAATGTTTATATAAGTAGTATTATTTATCATCGGAAATGGGGAATCTGTTTGAACAACCATAGTTGAATATCACGCATTACATTTTCGTCAGAATGTTACGTCTTACCCACCGCTGACCCTTGTTTCGTAAATTCTTTACGGATACACACAAATACCCGCTTTCCTTGAACTTCAGCTCATTGTCAGAGTTTCTCTCTCGAATATATTCGAATTGTCATCTTTAGGAATCGAGTAAAAAATGTAAACCTCTCTGTTAGAAACCTAATCGAGTCTTTCGAAAGCGTACCAATCGCTGCTGATATGAATCAACGAATAAGAAGTAAAAGTAAAAAAAGGATTTTCACTTTTCTTCACATATTATATATGATGTGCTGAAGAAAAGTTGCTCCAGTTACGTTATGCATTATTATGTTGTTTTATTGTTTAGAATCTTGGTCTCGTGACCACAGATTACAACGGGAAAATACACACGGTAAATTTATAAACCGGTGGCGTTTCTAGCGGATTATAAAAACAGCAGCGAAAAATTTTATCTCGTAAATTTAACGTACAATATATGTGAGACGAATGAATTGTTATAATCGCCGTCAAAATACGTCGACGACGACATCTGTGCTATTATCCCCCCTCTTTTATCTCAACCAGCTTTTGTACAAAAATTGCCGTAGTAATACCGAATCGTGAAATGCGTAGACGAAATTTATACCAATATATTTTCTGTATAATATCGGTTAAGTGTTACGCAACTATTCTATATACCGTTTGATATTCGAATAAAAATTTATGACATTCTAACGATCTGCAGAGGACACAATCGCGCCGTTGCCATTACGCGGTAGAATATTAAATAACTTGTCGAGTTTACTTAGGAATAAGGCAGAAATTATTATTATTATACAGATTAGGGAGTATACTATACGGCTTCAAAGTCGTAAACGCGTAGAAAACACAAGCTTTCCCATTGTCTGAAACTGCATACAGCTGCATTGTCTCAATATCAATGTTCAATCACTTGCTGCAAATACTGTGCATTTTTAGAATATATATATATATTATATATATATCGAATCAATGTTGTTTTTTAAAAATGGAATGTGGATATAACGCAACGAGGAGCAATAATTACGTATGCTACGAATAGCAGCAGATACCTTCCAGCACCTACGTCACAATTGTGAGATACTATTCTCGATGGAAGAAGGAGGTGGAGGAGGAGGAGGATCAGAAATGCCACCCACTTGATATGATCGTGACGCAACTACCGTCAAAGAATAACGAGATAGTAGCCTTGTTTGTTTCTCATACCCCGCGAATCTCGTGATCAAACATCAAAGTGTTACGTTCTGTATCCATATACATCTGTATTATACAATGTATGTGAACATTGAGAACGGGGAATACCAGCGATTTATTCGAAATGTTACTGTAATTATACATTTGTGAGACAGGAATTAGTTCATAGTCGGTCGACAGTGATGTTATTAAAAAAGATTATTTCGACGATATCGAAGAGAAAAAAAGAATAAGAATTCATGATAATTACATCAGTCATGATGTGAGAGTTAAACCGATTAACGGAAATTTGGAGTCTGGATTTTAGATATTAAACTTTGATTTCTTTCACGTAATTAGTAAAAGGAAAAATAGTTTTGTGAGATAAAGTTTGTTTTTTATTTCAACATGCTGTGACCTACCGCTTGTATTTACTATCAACCGAAAACTTTAAGACTTATTTATCAACGTGAAAAAGACAAAAATAAACTTTATAAATAATAAACGAAGATTTTGGTTACTATTCGATGTATAGAATCAAAATTTATTCATTTAACCCCTTCATTGGCATTGATGCAATAGTGCATCAACCCTTATTTCCATATTTATCTTGCCATGATTTGAAATCCACGCCTCACTCCGGGGTTTTGGGCTAGCTGAATCCGAATTTGAAGTCACAATTTGGAAATTTAAAATGGCAGCGCCAATGTGGCGTACAAAAATCAAAAACATTACTCGATTTAGGTGAAAAATAAACCGTTTTTTGCACTTTCGATCGCTATATTGGATCCGCTATTTTGAATTCTTGAATTTCAACTTCAAATTCCTAATCAGCACCCTCAAAAACCCTAGAGTACGAGTCTTCAGGATAAAAAATTTTCCTGCCATTTTGGAAACTTTTTTCGAATTCTCTGCCAACGAAGGGGTTAAATATGAACCCAAGGAAATTTTTAATTTTTTTTGTTGTTGACCTGTGTTATAAAGAAAATAAAAATGTCTTTAATCGCTCATTGCTACAGTATAATTGAATATACTTGTCAAATCATACAGGATAAAAATGGAAACAAACTAATTTTTTGCTGGACACATTCACACATCAAATTTCTGCAATTTTCTCGTGAAGAAATGAGGATATATTTTTTTTTATAAATATTAAAAAATCTCTTATTTTCAGCATGCTGTGTATTCAAGAAGAGTTGGGGCAGCTGAGTGGCATTGCTGGAGGACTAACGATCGCTAGTCCTCATGAAATACCATTACCTGATAGCAGTACCACAGAGAGCAACAGCAAGTCAAGCGGGAGTGGAACAAAGTGCTCTCCCGTCTCTGGCACTCTAGACGCTCAAAGATCCGGCTGGATCGAGGGTATTTTTGGATGTCTTCGGCCCGTTTGGACGATAATCGGAAAAGCTGCAGTTAACGAAATTAAAGGACACCAAAGTATGTTTTACTAATTATAATTGATCCGTTTATAACTCGCCGTTTGTTTTAAATTATACGCACTAATTATATGAATATCAAAAATCGGCGAAGATTTGACTCGTTCAGGTGTATTAAAAAATGTAATATTCATTTGGAAACAATACCTACGAATAGTTGATTTTATAATTATGTTCAGCCAATGACTGGGAGATACCGTTCGAATCCATCAGCGAACTGCAGTGGCTTGGTTCAGGAGCTCAAGGTGCGGTGTTCAGGGGAAAACTGACCGGAGAAATAGTAGCTGTGAAAAAAGTTAGAGAACCTCGTGAGACTGATATACGCCATTTGCGCAAGCTCAATCACCCAAATATTGTAAAATTCAAGTAAGTCTCTGCGTGTTGAATTGTCATTGATAATTAATTAATAATTACGTATTGTAAAAAATTGACTTACAATATAAAACAAATATTAACAAACCATAATGTTGATCGCTTACAGAGGCGTCTGCACACAAGCACCATGCTACTGTATTGTCATGGAGTTTTGCCCGTATGGACCACTGTACGATTTGTTACGCGCCGGGGAACCTGTACCTCCTCCTCGTCTCGTTTCTTGGGCAAGACAAATTGCAGCTGGAATGCACTACCTGCATTCTCACAAAATTATTCACAGAGATTTGAAAAGTCCCAAGTAAGAACAATTGGAGTTGATCCTGTCGCTAGTTGATATCTGACGATGGAAGTTTCATAGATTTTCAGGAAGAAGACGAGTATTTATTATTCACTCTGAAAACCTCTAACTTTTTACAACTCTTATATATTTAACAATCTTCAATGCTCACCTTAGGCTTTGCAAAATTTCATGGTAATAAGTCATCATGTTTTTCAGTGTCTTGATTGGTCGTGGAGAAGTCGTGAAAATCAGCGATTTTGGAACGAGCAGAGAATGGAACGAGATCAGTACGCGGATGAGTTTTGCAGGGACAGTTGCCTGGATGGCCCCAGAGATTATTCGAAGTGAACCTTGTTCTGAAAAAGTTGATATATGGTAAACGATTTTATTTATAATCATTTGTCAGTGCAAGAATATGTGTAATGATTTTAGAATTAGAGCTAGCATACAATGTATTTTGTTGTGAACATGTAAACCACTTTCAAGGTCTTACGGAGTTGTGCTGTGGGAGTTGCTGAGCGGAGAGATACCGTACAAAGACGTAGATTCCTCAGCGATAATTTGGGGCGTGGGTAATAACTCTCTTCATCTGCCAATTCCCGCCAGTTGTCCGGAAGGCTTCAGACTTCTGGTCAAACAGTGTTGGGCTGCGAAACCACGTAACAGGCCATCCTTTAAGAATATCCTAATTCACCTTGATATCGCAGCTGTGGAAGTGCTCAGCAGAAAACCTGACGAATATTTCAGAACACAGGTAAATATTTCTCGGTTTGAAATTGACGGAATTCATGTAATAAATGATGAGACGGGTTTTTTGCACGCTGGCAAACCTTATGTCTGACGTTTCAAATCCGCATTTAACGATCCTCAGCAATCCTGGAAGGAAGAAATCAGGGTGCATATGAAGCAAATGCAAACTAATAGTTGCAGCACACCAAGGTTTGAGGCAGATCTTATTCGTCGCAGAGAAGATGAGCTGAGGCATGCCCAGGATATCCGGGAACATTACGAGCGCAAGCTCGAAAGAACAAATAATCTCTACTTGGAGTTGAGCGCTGTTTTATTACAACTTGAACAACGCGAACGGGATGTTGTAAAGTGAGTAAAATTATACCTTCGAGAGTGATACTCCGTCTCCCTTCAAATTTCGAATCAACGACCAAAAATCCAGATTGTTTACAATAAGAAAATTGAAATTTGATTGAAATATCGATACTGCCAGTACTGCAAACAATATCACCATGAAAAATATATCCATTAATCATTTCAACTCTACATTCCAACTTCTAGTTTCATAAATAATACTACAGTCTATTGTCCGATTTGTATAGGAGAGAACAACAGACTGGGCACAAACAGTGTAAAAAACGGCTGGTACATCCTTTGCTGAAAGCTCAAGAGAGGCTCCACCGCAAACGTAATCCAACAATCAACTTGTCTACCTCATCGACACCAACGACTCCACCTTCTCCTGCTGAATCTCCGCAGGTGAATAATTACTTCTTACCTCCACATCCGAACATTTGAGAACTAGACTTCCTTACCATTAATAATTGATTATTTACCATTTACATTTCGCAGAGTCCAGTGAAAGCGACTTTATATACGCAATTGAATGAATCTAATCAACCAGAGACGGTATTGGCTCCAAGCAATAGCTTTAAACAGCGTAAATTCAGACATCGTAGAGTAGGCTCTGGTTGTGGTGTCAGCTCCAGTCCTAGGACAAGTCCGCACCATGAAAGAAAAGTAATTATCATCGGAGAAACAGATATTTTTTAACGATTTTATCGAGGGAAATTAAACAATCATACACACCTTTAATATGGATTTCAGAATACTGACGCAGCTCATCATCGGTATGTCGACAGTCAAACTCAAACAGATGTGATGGATCTGAGCGAAACTGATTTCAGTCCTGTTGCACAGACCGCTTCTATAGACAAATTTGTATTGGAATTATCCAGCAGGCAATCGTCGTCCAGACGCAAATCCGAATGCCTCAATGGCAATACCATTAACTCAGAAACTCACTACAGGATGCAATCTAGTCCCTGTTCAAGCCCTGAACCACCCGACGAAAATCACATAAACGGAAACGAACGCCTTCGAGATTGCAGCGACGACGATAATCTTGAAACCTTAGGTCGAAAAGTCAGCGAGATACTTAATGCCAATAGGCTCATATCGTCAATTGATAACGGAAATTGTGACGATGTTATTATATCGCACAGGTAAGGAAGAGGGCCTGTAAGAAAAAATTTTTACACACGTATCTTCCGGAGCTTCCATTTGCATGGATACTAACTTATTTTTCATATGTTTCATTTTTCAGCAGGGGAAAGGAGGAACTTATGAAACTACCAGGTCAAATTTGTGGCATCATAATAAGCGGAACTGATGTACACAATGATTCCGACCTGAAATCAAGACCATGTTCAGACAACATAGATTCGCTTTGCAATCACGAGGATGAGGCGTGTGAGGAGAGTTGGTCTGATGAAGAAGGCGAGGATCCTAGTTACACCTATAATTTTTCTCTTCGGCGTAGAAGGTTCGTAAACCAAACGGCGACACAAAAACTATCAATAACAGAGCCGATTTTTAAATATTAATTTTTCGATCCTTGCAGCATTGCGAGAAGGCCTATTGGACCTGGTTGCAGAATGAGAAGATCCAAGCAAACGCTGACAAACACTGAATGTGTACTTGCTTCTGATGAAGAAAATACTTCAGAATACTCACACCCGCCATCCAGTCAATCGTCAACTCTAGAAAGCAATCCGGATGTCCAGCGAGCGTTGCGACACATACAACATTCACAGAAGGTAAAAAATTGACGAAATTTTTATGAATAATAATTTTTCACCGAGCATTTTTACCATACCTTGAAAAGCGGTGTATAATGTTAATTTTTATCACTTTATTCTGCAGAGAAAAGTTCTAGACGATGAGGGCACTTCTGATACATCCAGTCAATCGGAAACTGACGAGGTCAGTGATACAACAATTGCATCACAGCCGACAAAGGCACCTGTAAAAATTGAAAGCACAGTATAGGGTACAGAAAGTAGTTTGATATAGAAAAAGAAACAAAAAGAAAACCTGAATTATAGACTATATAAAGATAAAATTCGCAGAGCATTACCATAACATATAAGGAAGTTTGAAACGTTGATTGAAGATTCGAAATTAATAAAAACAAAAATGTATTGCCAGGTAACTGCTGGATGAAAACGTGTCTTATACATTCTCAACACTTTCTATGCAATAAATCGACTACTTTTAAATGGTTTATAAACAGGGTACAAAGAGATAAAAATAAGAAAAAAAAAACACAATAATGCCGTATTGATCCGAATATCAAACAAGGATTTTTGTTGTTGACAGCGACCGCCAAAATCGTCCTCGTTTAAACGTCGACCCGTCTTATTTGCGAGTAACTATGAAACACATCCTAAAATACTGTCTCGGAATTGGGGGTCGTCTTATACTCTGAACAATACGATAATTGTTTGTTATTTTTCTTTTTTTTCTTTCAAAAAGAAACGTAGTAAATGTTTATGGGTGAAGTGAACCATGCTCACAAAACCTTACTTGAATTACCTTAAATACGTTTTGTCCTTTTCACTCCTTCAGCGAGACCAAAAGATGAGATACACCCAAGTTGACTCGAGTAATGCTTGTGAATTTACCTCTTTCAATAATCCTCGGAAGCCTTTTTGATTAATAATTCTTTCACATTCCATAAAGACACACGATTCAAGTGACAATGAGATATGTAAAGAAAAAATGAAGTCCATCGATTAAAATAATATCAGAGGTAAGAGAAATAGCAAAAGTGCCATATAGGTAGCTATAGCGTATTATGTATAGTATAAGACTTGTTAACCGACGACTGCAGTGAATTAACTATAACAAATAATGAAAACAACGCCGCAGACCTGAGCTTTATCTGAAAGTGAAAAAAAAGTCAACACGTTATCAAAGATTATCACTACAAAATTTGTATTATGGTTCATATGCTTTGCAGTTTGTTCCGTGCAATGTGAATATAAATGAATTTACAGTACATTTCTTTTTTCTCCTTTTTATATTACGGTTACACATGTCAGAGACTCGAAAGAGATTCCATCTTTAAATTGTATAAAAAAAAAAATATTCGTTAAATTTCGATTTAATTTATATAGTTCCTTTTAGTAAATATTTTAGTCAGTAAATGTTATCGTTTCATGTAAGTAAATACTTGTTTGTGAGAGCATAAATGTGGGAAAGATAAAATGGAAAAACTTGAGCACCAATTTTGCAACAGTGAGAATTATGATGAACGAAATTTTTGCAAAGTTTAATCAACTCATCTGGCAAAAGTGACGGGAGATTGCCGTTTTTAAAAGTAATATACTGATGTCCTAAAATTTTCACTTGTCGGGTGCCTTATTTACTCAAAATGAAAATAGTATTCATGCTTGAACTTTTGTGTAATAAAACAGAATTTAACTGGGCGAGATTCCAATACCACTTATTAAATATAGGTGTACAAAAAGATGCACATGTAAAGCAAAATATGCAAGTGATGATGTGAAAAGTACAAGACTAGGTGATAAAGTTTGAAAAATTTCTCCTTAACCCTGGAAAAATGTACTTAAAATATTTTCATTAACTTTCAAATTGTACAAATGCTGTGGCACCTTCTTTCCTTAATATTACAAATTGTGATACATTTTTGAAAAACTGATAAGTAAATGAACAACAATTGACGAAGAACACTGTATAATAAGTATATCCGAGTCAATGAAAAATTCATGGTTGCACTTGGAATCTTGCAAAAAATTTTCCTGCCACAAAATTGCCTAGAAATGATTATTTCTCCATTATATCTTTTAACTTTTAATCTGAATTTCGAAAATCACTACCTATAAAATATTAT
The DNA here is from genome assembly GCF_021155765.1 of Diprion similis. NCBI lineage: Eukaryota > Metazoa > Arthropoda > Insecta > Hymenoptera > Diprionidae > Diprion > Diprion similis. Next base: position 2,279,515 of record NC_060107.1, read on the forward strand.
AATAAAGAAAATCGGTTCTTGAATTTGCTCTCAATAATACTTTAGATTATAGTCATTTATATTTTTATTCAGGTAACTCGGTCGTTGAACATATTGATTCAATCCCTGATAATGTATTTAGCCAATAATTGAAACCCCTCAACCTGTATATCTATATGTTGTAATTTGTGTTTAGTGAAAATTCAGGAAAAATGATGTAGCCGATAGAGACCCTATAACTATTATTACCCTAACTGTAATTCTAAGACATAATCATAAAGTATACATAATACGACCCATCATGCGACGTTTACTCATCCTAACATAAATATTTATTTCCTAAAATTCCATTTAAAGTGAGTTGCAAGAAAAATTGTTACCCGAAGTATGTTCAATGTATACTTCGATAATTGTCTCTAAGTTAATTATACATTAGAAATACATTATTATACGAAATTACTTGTAAGGCAGAAGAAAAACGAGAAAAAAAAAAAAACACAAGAAAAGTGAAAGAAATTATAAATTTATAAGTGCATTTAGATTATATTACAGTTAATCATCTTTACGATAATAGACCTTTTCCAATCAGATGTCCAAGTATCAAATATATAAAATCAATACTTCTCTGATGGAAAATTTCAATATTCTCAAAACTTGATTTCGCTTTTTAAATTTTCTAAAATACATGCTGCATACGTTTTTTTTTTATAGAAATTTAATATTTTGAAACATTGAAATGTTTTTTTGTAACTTGTAGACTCAACCGTATTTCAATTTTTATGAAAAGTAAATCGTTTCGAGAGAGAACGATATTTAGAAAAGATTTTTGTAACGAACTATGTGCAACTATGTGTATATTATTAGAAAAGGTTTGTTATTGAGAAGATGTAAAGAAATAAGTGCCTACAGGCAGGTGATTAAATTGACAAAATTATATTTCTTAAGACAACTGTTGGTTTCGAAATTGATTGAAATTATAACCATGTGCAATTTTTCATAAGAATTATGGATGACATGCAGCAATAGATGCCTTTAGCATCAAATAACTTGTAATCATGTGTGTAACGCAAGCATATTATTCTATAATAATTCCAAACGAAAAACCAGAGGAAAAATATTTACAAAAGAATGAGAAAAAAGAATTATTTGAGCATTGCTAATAATAAGAAATAATAATTTGCATTCATCTCATGTACCTGCTTCGAAACTCAAATTGCCTTAATGACAATTATAATAAAAATGTAAATATAGACAATACATTTGCAATTTCGGGAAAAGAGAAAGAAAAAAAAATTAATAAGAACCTAAGATACGATATGATATACATATATGTGTTATGCTCAGTAAAAAAGGAATCACTGTCCTTCAATATGTGTAGGCACATGTTGAGTTTATAATGCCCATATGTAATAATGTATCCACCGAATTTATGCGTAGTAATAGGCTAAATAATTTCTTTCACAGAGTGGCAGCTAAAAATGACGACTGGTTCTGTAGTCCTATAATCTTAGAAAATAAAACACAAATTTGTGTGTTGATTCTATACATACAATAAAATTCTTTACATCCGTATACCTATATTATATATAATGCTTATACCTGTATCCTCTTTCATCGCCCTAAGAACCTTAGCGTCTAATTAAAGGCTTATTGAGCGACTAACTGTATCCAATTTTTCGAGGACAACTCGATTAGTTTATTACAATTATTATATATTCACTTTTATACAGCTTTATTCGTTTTTACTACACATATCTCTACATAATATTATCACGTACCACATGAAGCTGTATATTCTTAAGAGTCTTACAAGCCAGTGAATGAACGGTAATTCAATTTTTACAGAAAACTTGTAAGTATACTTTACATTTACTTTGTCTAATTTACAGTTATCGATATCAATGAAAAGATACTACATTTTTTTTTTTAATTTTGCACACATGTATAAATTCATTCCACAAGCTTGAATTCACATGAATTGAGATTGGTTTAGACTTAGATGAAAAGTTTGAAACGAGCATTTTGTTTTTGGCAAAACTACTGCATTTGATACATTCTCATGATGTATTAGCCAAGTGAATGAATATACATGTATTGGGTAAACAGTTTACAATTAGAACAAAATATACATGATGTCAATAAATATGTGTTTATATATATATATATATACATGTGTATATATATGTAAATTTACACTTGATTATTTTAGATAGAATTGATAACATCTAAATATATCGCAGCAGACATTTATATCTCATTGTCAATTAAAGTTAATTACTGACATGCAACAATGTCGTGGATTGAGGCAAAGCTAATCATTCCTAATGACTCTAATATTGAGAATATATCATCACGAGCGTCGATTCATTGAGTAATCGATGTTTGATATACATTTGTATGTTGCGTGTAAAATGAAAAATTTTCGTAGGAGCTTAAAAAATGAGAACAATGAATGATTGAACCGAGAGAGAGCATTGGATCAAAATATTTTTATTCGGAGGTAAGTTTCGATGTCACGTTTAGTTATTACTAATGAGTACCTGAATATTAGGCAAATGAAAGTATGAGATTCAATGACGGTTAAACTTTAGTTATTGAATATTACAATTTACTTTGTGAATTAATTAGATAAGCCATGAACGAGTTCATTAATTGCCTTATTCATTTCAGAGTATTATTACTATCACATAATGCTATGTTTAGATCTTGTTTTGTGGATAGAATTAAACTCGCATGATCAGAATTATTGCCTGCAACAACTATTCAGTAAATGGTAAACAATCTTTCTTTTTTGTATACGTATGTCGTCACGTTAAAGATACAAAGTTACTGGAACATTGATGATGATGATGGAGAATATCTAGGGAATCCTATATTTAAGTAACGTTTTTGTATCACATTTGTAATTTAGTCGTTAACTAAATATCAAGAGTAATCCAAATTTTAACAAACTAGTTAAAATCAAATGTAAATTCCATACCGATTTTATTTAATTGAGAATGATTTCAAGAATATACTGTATTGTAGTCGTGGTACATAAATACGTGAAACATAAAGGAACCTCAAAATCAGTAAACTCAATATCATCTTGAATCGAGTAATGGCACAATTGGACAGTCTAAAATCTTTCAATATTGGTCAATGGCAATATTATCTGCATACCTAACATGGAATATAGATGTTCTTTTTTAAGCCTGTAATTAAAAACGTTGTAATAAAATCATACTTTTACGTTACATAATTCCGGTAAACAATGTGTGTATCAACATCAACTGTTTGTACATCTGGCAAAAAAGTTAATTAAATGCAGACTTGGAGAATCGAAGAGAGGTGTTGGTATTCTCAAATCTATAAGAACGAGCACAAAACCCGTATTTCATGATGCCTGTAATATCGTACATGGTCGTAAGAATTTTTCCAGGCTGCGTAGGGAAAGAGACCAATTAAATTCGGATTTAAATTTTCTTCGAAAATGTGCCGTTTGAGTATAGGGCAAACGTTATACATATTTATCGAATAAATAAAATAATAATTACAATTTTCCTATAACGAAATTCTAACATGTTCACCAGTAAAAAGAGTTTTGAAGAAATTCTGTGGTCGATCTGTATAGCGAGGAAGCACTCTGACGTAGACCAGTAAAGAGCGACACGACGCCGTCCTTTTCTTCCTCCCGTTCATCCTCTTCTGGCAAATATTCAGGCAGTTCTTCAGAATCTCCAGCCTCTGTATTTACCTGTCAAATTAACAATTCATCAAGTGGTAACAAGCACTCGCGCCACTTATTTCGTAATCGATACTAACTCCCAAAACCAGGAGTGGTAAAGCAACTGAACTGGCAGTGTGGCTTCTAAACTTAAACGTTCAAAAGCGAAGTGACTATGAGATTGATACTTGCAGTTAGAATATCCTTATTTCTGGAGCTATACAAACGTTCGATTTAAATGGCAAAGAACAAGGTCTGGAAGAATTCCATGGTTCAATTGAAGATATCTGGGGCTCACACCTTATTCGTTACCCTAACTCCAGGTACATGTTTGCACAATTCAATGAATGTACAACATACAAAGAAGACACAAAAGTATGTCATCAACAGCATCATAAAAGGGATGCATAGCTTAATATTCAACATCCAAGGTGAGTACACTGCCATTTTTTCAGTGTTCATTTCAAGTAGTGATATTCTCGATCATCCACAGAGTTGATAAGATCTGACTGAAAAACTTACCAACTTAACTAAAAATTCCTGATTGTATTTATTCCTCGTGACTAGCCTAGCCTCCATATTCTCAGTGTTGTTTTGAATAATTTCAGCAATTTGTCGAGCTGTAAGGCTACTCAGAGTTCGCATAGTAACTCGCTGATGTTCGACGTCAACAACGAGCGATATCAGACCGTCAATTCGTATCAAAGTAGCTTCTAATTCAGCTCGAGTTTCCTAATAAGAAACAAATGTTGTCTCTGTTAGATCTGAAGGTAGCATATTTATTCAAATAGAAACCCCAACCAAGATCAAGTTTTAAGACGTCTTCTAAACTATGTACCGGGAGCAGTCCGTGTACGTGGAGAACGATGACATGAGTTTGAAGTTTCTTAGGCTCAATGATTCTCCTGCATCGACTGTGCAGGTTGTAGATAGGTGGTTTTAGTCGTTCAACATCGTCCTTGATGCACCGAGCCTGTTTAGCGAGCTTCGGATCGTTCTCAGCGTGTTTGTTAATAACAGAGTCGAGTGCCTCTCTGACACCAAAAGTGGAGGTTATGTGGCTGTAGTTTTCAACGTTTTTAACGAATATCTCAAGGGTGTCAAGTGCGAGTTTGACAACCTCCGTATCGGGCATTTCGAGGACATAAGCTAGGTAGGAGAGGACGGTTTTATCCTGTGTGAAGAGAAAAAAAAAATAGAAAAAGATTAGATGATCAGCATATCGGAATGAGACAGGCGTTGAATAGTCGAAACATAGTGAAAATGATGTAATCTCACTTTCAGCATAGTGTCGTGATTGGAAAAATTCTCGGCCAATTTTTTATACGTCTCGATAGTTTCCCTTAATTGATCTTTGTCCACCAAATCATCCATCTTCGATTGTCGCCCCAGCTGCTGCACCAAATATTGACATTTACAACTGCTTACGAACTTGCAGTCACTCCGCTGCAAGCTGCGGCAGGCAGCTCGACTCACAATCAGCGCGGCCCAACCACGGCGCAACGCTCTTGCTCACAACACACCAAATTCCAAAACCACGGACTGAGAATGGATCGGTGGCACACAATTCGCAGGTGGGAGATACGTCATCACGGTCGACCACGACCACGGCCAACTCACCCGCAATTCAGGCGTCCGAAACAAAACAAAAGACTAAACCATTACCCAAAAACCACTACTGATCTATACATAATTCGAATTCGAATCTCAAAACAAAAGCAAAACACGAAACAATTACCCAAGAATCACCACCGTCACTACTTTCTACTGTTTCAAATTATTTCAGTGGCTTGAATTCCAAAACAAAAGACAAAACCGTTACCCATAAACCACCACTATCTGTATCCATTTAAATTCGAATTTATTGAGATCACAGCTGGAATCATGATGAAAGGCTGGAATAGTTATAAAGCAACAATTATTATTCAGCCGTCAATAGAAGCTGTAACCTCGATCGGGGGCTTATTGGGCCCATTCTCCATATTCTCGTAAATGTTCTACATCCAACCCCCGCGAGGGGTTCTCGCCTTCAACACACTGACGTCCTGTATTGACACACGGATCGACTACCTCGAACTTGTTTACGAGAACAAAGTTGACAGTTTTGATGGCAATATAGAATATCTATTCGAGGGTTCAAAATATGACAGAACTGGCCACTTCACTTTGAGGTTAACCGAATTTACTACTGTTTTTTGCTTATCGAATAATAATTCAAGCTCTTTAAATGGATTGTTATATGTCAAGCATCACGTTATCGTCATGTTGCAGACTACTGTGCTCCACGTCCAACGACTTGTGGGCGTATTGGGTGACAAGGGAAACTACTTTGCTCGAATACAGGCTGACCCATGTCTCCCAGAGACAAATACACCGCATGTTTAAAAATATCCAAAACTCTGTAGAGTCGACAATGGAGTACGACCCACTTCACGCAGCGCTGCACAAAATTAGCACATTCTTTTTGCAAAGAGATATATTTTTTCATATAATTGCCAAAAGTCATTCCATTTACTGCGAAGACTACAGCGTAAAACGTATGTCGAATAATCTCTCTCTACTGTATGAAAATTAAAAGAAGACACAAATCAAATATTTGCTACTTGATTTTCAGTTAAATTTCAGATAGTACCAGATTTGATAAAGAAAAGGCTTGTCGATCTTCAAGAGGGCGTTGCAATAATATTTTGTTCAAGATGGAAAGAGCTCATCAAATCTTTATTCAAGTCTCTCCTATCGAGAGATAAAGTTAATCTGGAGAAAGGATGCCTGACAAACATGATAAAGTCGGATCCTCGTTTGAACTTTATCCACCAAAGAATAGAGCTGCGATTGATGAAAGGGGGGCAGATCGGAAAAAGTAGAATAACCGTCAATAATATAGATTCGGAAGTTTATGATTTTCCGCTGTGTATGAGCCATTTACACTTCACACTACGACGGCTTCACAGACTCAGTCACAATGCTCGTTTCTACTATAGCCTCTTTTTGAAAGACAGTGGTATGACTGTCGACGAATCTCTAGTATTCTGGAGACTTGAATACTCGCAGCCTCACACATGTACTTGCTCATGTTCTCACAACTGGAAATCTGATACTCGTAGATTCACTTATAGTATCAGGCATTTGTATGGGCTCGAAGGTTCTCGCAAAAATTACAACACTCCAAATTGCAGTGTCATTTGTGTAGGTTCAAAATTCTATATTTTTCTAGTACTGATAAATTTCAGCCACATCATTCCACAGAGCTTAAAATGACAAATTTTTTTGAAAATAGATGTTTTGACTAAAGTCTCAACACTCTAAAACTATCGAGCTTTAGGAAATGATTTTTTATTCACGCAACTGAAATATCGTAGAATTTTCACTATTGGTTATTGCTTCATTTTTATCTTAATATTTTTCAGAACAATACAAGTGGGCCAAGATACGAGGGCGGTTGTCCTTTCAAAAGCTTTGACAGAGACAAGTTGAAAGAGCTACTGAAACGTGTTATGAAGCAAAGTAACACGGACTCATATCTGGATACTTTTTCGAAACAGAAACCGGAAGTTGCTTGCGCATCTTTCTTAAAATTACAACGCATGAAAAACATTGACAACACATTTATTAACAGTCCGGTACAGTATTATCAGCTAATGAAAGAATACGATTGAATTTATCTCTTGTTTTTAGCAATGAATGAAGACCGAATACCGAAGCATTGTTCAAAGTTTTATTGTTTCGTTTCATCTTTCGTTTGTTTGCTAATACATAATTTTGGTGAACCGATCAAATTGTTTATAAATCTTCCACTAAAATATCGTATATGTCTACATATACCCATCTATCAATGTATTCACAAAATGAAATTTGTAAATAAATTTTATATTATACATTATTGAATCTCAATTACTTTAGCTAAAACATCGATTCGAACAATATTTCAATTTGTTATGTAATGAAACACAGGCGTCAATTGAGTTAATGAAATATTTTCAAGCCAGCTCAAAAATAATAAGTTATTGAATTTGCCTAGTATTTAAACTACTTTGCAAATTGTTGTAGACCATTTTGAACAACTTCTCTATTGACACCATTGCGAACCAAAATTGATTTTACTCCGACTTTTGTTAAATCCTTGATGTTTCGATCCTCATCGTCAAAAAATAGCATATCAGCTAGATTGATGCCAGAATTTTTTTGGATTCTGTAAGAGTATGGAAAGACGAAAGTTAATAGCTATTTCTACAGTGTTTGAAGGATGATATTTAGTCTGATAAAAAATATGAAAGTCTGATCTATATCTCACTTTGAAAAATGTGTTACTTTACAACCAGGATAAATTTCCTTGTATGTGAAATACTTATCCCAGCCGAAAAGCTTCAGCAGTTGATTGGCCCCCTGAATTTCTGTGGTACGCGATGCTACTCCTAGTTCATAACCGTCCTTTACCAGCTCCTTTAGAACCTCTGGTACTTCAGGGTAGTATTTAATTGTATGATTTTGAGCGTCTACTACTTTGTCACCTTTTCTAGATAGGAACAGATGCGTAATTTACTATCAACAGAAAAGGCTTGGTTACAGCTGACTGTAAAAATTGCAAGGAAATATTTTCGAATCCTGCAGTAAGTACAAACCCTTTCCTGAAGGGAGGCGTTACATGAGTGTCGACCCAGAACGGCCATAACGTATAATCTGAAAACATATATTTTAAACCTTTACAATTCTTCAAACATGATTGACAGTGCAGAGGATGTGAATAGCAGATATCTCAAGAGTCATTCGTGACATTCATGACAGGCAGATGTGTACAAAATTTGTGTTTGCTAATAAATCACAGAATGTTTTTCATTCGTCGAAGAATGTTGAACACTCAAATCCCAGGAATCAAAGCACAAGTTTAATCACGTACACTGAGAAGAAGAATGTCTTGTGATGAATTGATGATTCTTCTAATTTATGGCGTATATCTAACCTAAGTCAAAAACGATTACTCGAGGCCTTTTATCAGTCGACATTTTTACGAATATACAAGTCCCAAAAGTGTCACCAGAGCAATACTAAGTAACTGAAAGGTGGGACTAAATTATACACAAAACGAATCGATGACACTCTGATAACTGTGATACAAAGGGTTAAATTCAGACAACAAATCAAGCAAATGCGACAATCCACTAGAGTCGAAACCAGCCGGTCAAGCAGCTACATCTGTTACAAATTTGCGCGCCAAATTTGAATGATACGAATGTATCGTTATTCAATGACACTGGTTTAAGGAGTTGGCTTTTCAGAATTAGTGTATATTTTTTATATAATATTTTACTAAATCTGGAAAAGTCATAAAGATGCGAATTAGCCATTTTTCGTGTAAACAAGTATCGTTACGGTAACGTTACTAACTTCATCCTCATACAGAACTCCATTGTAAACAAACACCTGCATGCTTGATCGACACTTTTTCTTTCAGCAAAAATTCCAATGAATTTCTTCTCTAATGTTAGGAATAACTATCTATCCGCTTAGTGTAACGTGCTACGCCATCGCGAAAGCGATAAAAACTAATTTCTGCGAACTTTTTCATTTGATTACAGTTAACCTGTTTGGCACAATCAGTTACACATAACAATAAAAACGACCTGATAATCTTACCTTCAATATTTGCAGACTTTTCGATTGTCTGATGTCCACAGCTTGCCCCTTCCCTGCGGCAATTTGTGTATCAATTACCGAATGTTAAGTTTGGGACAATGCACTGATATCAGCAAACCACACGACACAGCCGGATCACTGGAGCTTCGACGCTTCGACTTCGAAATTTCGAACGCGAATGAGTCCTGCTATTAACGTCACGTGAAACTCGCGCAAATTTCAAAGAGGGCGCCCTGGTCGATTTCGACGTTGACGCGCGTATATATCTGCAAATATTGAAGTCCAGGTATTTCAAACGCAAAAAAGATCTCAACGGCCCTATTCAACACGCAATTCTGAACAAAAACACTCCAACACATTTTCATTTGACGTAGAAATAAAGAAATGGCACGAATTCTACAAAGTCGTAATAAAAAAATTCGTAGAATTCATGCCATTTCTTTATTTCTGCGTTAAATGAAAATGTATTGGAGTGTTTTTGTTCATAATTGCGTACCGAATGGGACTGTTTTTTTTAAAGCCCTTTTTCGCGTTTGCGATACGTGAACTTTGATGCTTGGAGAAATTTACGTAAAAGTCGAAATCGACCAGGGCACCACCTTGATACGTAACTGCGTTCGATTGCAATGGAATTTTCGCGGGCTCCGAGCAGCTGCAGGCTACTTTAGAGCAATCTTTTGACTAATATAACCTCGATCGTAGTATGATAAGAAGCGGCCTGATAATCATCTGTTACTTGACTTAAAAGCATTGCTCAAAGCAACAATCAAGCGAGCCTAATGCTTACCGGATTGCCGTCCCGAAGGGCGTGCGGCGTAATCATAACATCACAGCGTTATGCAGTAAGGAATCTGATTGGTCGGGAACATTCAAATGAATGAAACTCGCGCCAATTAAGAGCGCACTAATTTAAACCCATAAATATTCGGAGAAACCTCAGAAACGTATAAGAGATCGAATATGTAAAAGCGCACTGTTAGGCTAGGTATGTATATCTATTTATTTGTATCATTATTTATATTATGTACAAAGTTGGGCTTATTTGTAAGTTGGGCGTAATGGGTAATTGTATTTTTACTTCATTTCATATTATTTTTTTTCCTTTTTACTTCTTTCTTTCATTTATATATATATACATTTATATATTATCATAGTTACACCAAAAAATTTCATAGTCACAAATGTATACGTATATATACATATATTTATTTATATATGTAGTATACATATATAGTATGTAACTAATGCATTGTGATTAATTTTATATTCCAATTATTTTAAGTAGTATACATAGCTATTCCGTTTAATTTTGTTTTGAATTAATTTGAATACCATGTTATAAGGTAGTAATGTTGATGTACAATAATAGCCCATATAACATTCGTACACACTTCACTTTATATAAAGCAATATTAAACAAAGGTATAAAAATATGTTTTCTCAACGACAGTGGCCGTCTTTTCACCAGAGTTTCGAGTTCTTTTCGTACATGAAGACATCACGTAGATTCATAACAGTTCTTTTTTTATTTCTAGTCCACCGGTTATTTGTAGAAAAACAAATTCCACGGTAAAACTTTTGAAATTAAATATCCTAATAATCGATGGAAAATCTATACCAATGCATGGAAGAAAAGCACACTTCTCATTTAAAAATTCTTAAAAAAGTCGAAGTTCATGAAATATAAAGCAATGGATAAAAATAACTTGAGCCATTTGAAATTAAATCTTTTCAAATACCATCTTATTACTTTAGACAATATAGCTTTCCATTGCCTCGCATCGATATGCTCTTACTCTAGTGGAAACACAGTCAGTGATTTTGTAGCCATGTAAATAGGACTGTTTGTGATCGTTACTTCACATTGTTACATTTGTTATTTTCATTGTATTTATTTATTTATTTATTTTTTTTCTAAATAGTTTTTTCTACGTTTTTTAGGATATCTGTCAAAACGAACCATAGATTAGAGAATATGTATATCATTCTACGAGTAGATTCCGAACTTTATACCTCATCTTATTTGGGTTTACAATCAAGTTCAAAATACCCACAAACTTTGTAATATCAACAAACATAATGAATAGATAGTAAGCTACTGTGAAATAATTAAAAATATAACTTGATTTAATTGGTAAATACACTTTTCGTATATTATGATACAATGTACCCATGAAATGATATTATTAAGTTTCAATAATAACAAAATGTGTGTCAATGATTTAACTTGTCTACATATTACGAATTATTATTATATCAATTTTTAATTGGATTTTGTTTTGTTTTCCTTTCTTTCTCTTTCACTTTCTCTTTCTTTGTTTCTCTCAATTCTAATATCCACGAATAACGATGAATGGCTCACCAAAGGCTGGCCAAATTTTGACTCTTGTTCGATGAAAAACTGAATTAGGATAAACTTAAACTAGTAAATCATGTTAAGCATTCCCTGCTTCGAAATACTCTAATTTTACTCGTTTTATCTAACGTAAAATTATGGTTATTTTACAGAAACATCATAATCACAGATTACATTTTAATATAGTTGAATTATTTAAATCCACACCCACATATTAATTTCTTCTCTTTTGTTTTCATTGTTTGATGAAATTCGGTTTGTTACACGTCAAAGTTATCTGACGCTGATAAACATACCATTCTCTTTTTTTTCTCTCAATTCAACTCTCGTTCATTTGCTCTACCTCTTTCTCTTTCTCATTCCCCCTGATTTGGCTAAACTATGATGAATTTGTTCATACGTTAATATATAAATATGTAACTTTAGTCTACAAATATACAATACATAATTTAGAGAAAGAAAAAGCGTGATTTCATTCACTCTGTCATATTGTATGGATTTTGTGACCACATCATTTATCTATTTTAAAGCAAAATAAACTTTGATTCACAGCTACACAAAAGGTTTTATGTCTTTTCAACTATTAATGAGTCGTTCAAAAAATTTGATCTAAAGCATTTTTTTTCTTTAATCGTATCAAGCTATTGTCCACTTACGTAATGACGCAGTACAAAATATTTACGATATGAAACTCGATAATTCGAGTAACGTTCACTTTACAAATAAACTTCAGTATCGCTCAAACTCTCAGAAATCTCAGAATTAAATTAAAGTACACAAAAATATTATAGATTTTCTATTCATGGTATAAATATTAATCAACATTTCTTGACACAGTTCGACTTGATTCAACGAAAACGAAAGTTACAAAAATCAGTCATTTCTCAGCTGCGAGTAAATATTTCTTTCTCTAGTTTGCAAAATGGCTCAATTGATTTTGCGCGAGAAATTATAATTTTAATATTTTTCAATAATTGTATATAAATGTCATGTAATTTTCATTGAACTTTTTAATCATTCGTTCATTTTACTGTTTATTAGCTGTATCGGAACAAATTCTGTCAGTCTCATTTATTTAATTTAGCAGCGATCATTTTCATTTAATTATGTTTTTGCCCTATCTACTGGTCTTAGATGAAATCAACAGAATATATGATTTAATTTTCACATCAACAATGCACCACTTTTCTAATAACTATATGTGCTTATTCGCAGTAACTCTTTTAATCCCAAACAACTTGAATGCTCATAACATCAGTGGCAAATTAGTTAAATATGAAAACTAGAAACGAGATGTTACTATGAGTAATTAGCCTCAATATATAGCAGATTAGAAGTAATGAAAAATAAGAATTGAACCAATGATAACAGTAATTAATTTTTAATTTTGAAATCTGTCATTTTACATAGTATAATAAACAAACGTCGTAAGATCACATATTATAATACACATTTTCATAGTACTTAAAAAATCAGACTTTTAAGGCCTGGAGCCTATGAAATAGTACATTATATAGTTTTTTGTTTTGTGTTTCTCAGGAGGGGTGAGGTGCTATATCCTAATCACAGTTTGAGCCAGTTGATGATTGAATTAAGAACTGCCAGCCACAATATCGATCAAGATAGTACTGTCGTTTTGAATAGTAACAAGTTAATTATGCACAAAAAAGAAAGAGAGAGAAAAAAAAAACAAACAGAATATAAAAGATTAATCAAAACCAAATCTCGTGCTACGTCATAAATTGCGGCAAGCCATCCTACGTTGAACACAATCAAATTACCATCATTCCTCATGTTTTGAAATATATTTTCATTAAAATCAAATTTTCGTACAAGTAATTTCATCGGACACAATGTTTTTTTTTTCTTCTTCTTCTTCTTTTTTTTTTTTATCTTTTTTGTCAAACTTTTCATCCCATATTCCTAGTTATTCAAAGTACGAGAATCCCGCGTGAAAGAAGAAAAACATAAATAAAAATAAACTAGAAAGACTTTGCGTTCCACTGAAAAACACTGTATGTACAGGTATGAAAGGGGGAAAAAAAAAACGACCAAAAGAATAAGCGGGAAAAAAAAAATGCAGAGCCAGCTTTATAGGATGAAAACAACGTTGTCGGTAAAAAGTTTTTTGTCAACTTTTTTAGTTAATTAAGCGTACACACATGCACATGCACACACATACACACACACGCACACGCAGGCACGCTCACGCCCACACATAGTTAGAATGTTATTTAATTTATGATTAAACAACAAGTTTAATTATTTATTTATTCATTCTTAATCAATTACTTTACGCATAAACCAGCCTTTATTATTATACAACTCGCTGCTTCGTCTTCTTTTTTTTCTTCTTCTTGTTCTTCTTCTTTATGTTACTTTTTTCTTATCGCTTCTTTTTGTTGTGTTAATGTGGGTGTGGTAGTATATATACATATAAATATATACATATATATATATATATATATATATATATATATATATATATATATATATATATATATATATATATATATATATATATATATATTTATGTATATATATATACACATACATACTAATATATATTTATATTTGTGTGTAAACGACCCAAAAGATATCTTACGTGGTTTTTTTTTTCTCTTGTTTTTTCATCTAATAATTAGTATTATATGAATAAAAACTGGGCCAAAGCTGAGGGACCTATTTTCTTTTCCTCTTTTTATACTAAATCGCCTACAGCACCAAAATATGAAACTCAAATAACTAATATATCAATCAGTTTTCACCTGACTATTAATTTAGTTACAACTCTCAATCTACGATTGTTGTAGGCGCGAACAATTGTTTGAAATATAAAAAAATTAAAAGGCAGCATAGCTTGTTAAACTTAAAATATCAATTACATACAATAGTAATTCATTTTATGCAGGAGATTGTTTTTTCTTGTATTTGTTTCTTTGTTGTTGTTGTTGTTTGTTGTTTGTTTTTCACCATTATTGTTTGTTTGTGTTTGTGTTTTTTTTTTTTTTTCAATCTTTCAGCATCCATTACCTTAATTCTGCATGCATATCAGTAACAAATATATCATATGCGCTCTTAACTATTATATTATGTAGTTACATATAATTATGTATAACATCTAAAGCCAAGCTCCTGTAATATACACAACACTTGAGGCACTTATTTGTGTGCTCAAATACCATTTTCGTGACATCTTTTTTTGTAATCTTTTTTCGTTTTCTTCTTCTTTTTATATCATTACCATTATCAATATTATTATTAATATTATTATTATTATTATTACTGTTGTTGTTGTTGTTATTATTATTATTATTATTATTATTATTATTATTAGTATTGGTATAATTATTATGTTACTTGCTAAAGCATAAATCTACGTCGTCTGATATTCTTTCATTTTTTATTATGAATTTCTTCAACAATATATCATTAGAAAATAAAACAGTGCCGCAATAAGGGTCTGTAACGGCAGTAAAGTTACCATGATATATTCGAAATTGTTTAGAATTACAATTTTCATGTTCGAGATAAAGAAAAAAAGAAACTACTTTCCAGAATGTCCATAACAAGTAATATCGAGCTGAGATATAAATAATTCCTCGCATGAGACACCAATTATAATGCCCATAGTAGCAAGTAACAATTACTTTTCATATCCGTCACAAAAGTTCAACTCGTTCAGCGCCAAAACATCCTAGCATCCCAAATTAACAAAGAATTTCGTTTTTTTAAAAGACACGAATGGTTTTGATGTCGATCTTCTTCTTATTTCATCAAATTTTTACATTATTAGTGATAAATTTTATTGGAATAGATCAAATTTCTTTTTAAGGTGGGAAAAAGATGCGCTGTAGTAAAATAATTTCAATATACTAACCATTGAAGTAGAAATAAAATTTTACTAGGAAATATTTACAACGAAAAAAAAAACAAGTAATAATGGTTGAATGGATGCTAAAAGGGGATAATTTCTATTTATATGTATATATATGTCGGTGTCAATGTCAATCTGGTTAGTTGAAATTTTTTTTATAACTAAATGAGCAAAGAAAATTGCTGTAAGCAGTAAAGAATTGTATCGCTGACATTCTGGAAATTACAAGATCTTTTTCCTCTTTTATTTCAACGCGGCAGAAGAACATTGGAATATGAAGAGAAAGAAAAAACAAAAAAAAAAGGAAAACTAAAATTCTGTAAAGTTAAACCGCTTAAAATATGGCTTCCTACTTTGAACAGAACAACAAATGTCGAGAAGGCAAATTGCTAGCGAATATGAAATTGAAGATTGTCCCCATATGGAATAGAAATATGAATCACTCAAAATTGTTACAGAAAGACTGAAGATCGGCCAAAGTTATATGTTCTAAAATATACAAGCTGCACACAAGTGTCAAGGTTTGGCACGAAGGTAGTGAACATTTTCTTGTTACAATCCGAAAATTTGTGAAAAGAAGTAAATCAATTTTCCAAATAAATACATTAATATGTTGTGTTAACGCAAGATTTTTTTTGTTTTTTAATTTCAACTAATGTATACCTCCAAAATCACAGAACCAAAGTACCGACGACACTCTCCTACACAGTGTATTATCCTGTCAGCAATTATTATTATTATTATTTTCTTAAATTTTAAGGGAAAAATTACTGTTTCCTTGAATACTTGGTTTTTGTTTTTTTTTTTTTGTTTTTTTGCCTTTTTTTGGGCTGTTTTAATTTTTTTGTATTTTTTTTCCTTTAGTATTATGGTTTTTCTTCTCGTTTATCATTTGTCGTTTATCGATGCCACAATTAGTATAATATAGGCAAAGTCACTGTATACAATGTAAAAAGTTCGTTTCTCTGTTTTCTTATAATCTTTTCTTTGTTATTTGTTTTTCTGTGCCTACCAAACTCGCTTCAAGATTAAAGCGGTTGGCAAACGACCCGTCGAACCCATTTTTCAGGTGCATGTAACTGCTAATTATTGAAATTGATTGCAGTGAAATCTGTAAGAGCATATACAACTGTATAAATGAATCATCGAATGAAATTAAAGCAAAAGGAAGGGGGAAAAAAAAAAAAAAAAATGAAAGTTGCAAATTTACCACAGATTGACTCAACAAATGATTTTAAAGACACATTAGACTAACAATTGTCATATGTCCAAGAAAATAAAGTTCTACTTACATATCGGCCTTACATATTTCCATCCTTCTCATCTGTTTTGTGTTTTGTACAACGTAGTTCTCGGCAATGTTGTGCTACTTGAGCATAGCTCGGCCTGGTGAGATCCTGATGAGGAAAAATAAACAAAATTCGTATTAGTATTACGCGTTTGGTAGGAAAAAAATTTTTTAATTTGTACAAACGATCGCGACAAATACATTTACAAATAGCAAATTTTCAATTTAATCATTGATCAACGAACGAAATTTGTTGGGTAATCGAATTAATAGCTTACTATAAGAGAGCTCGACGTCACTCCTGATTGTATCTGGTTACTCTGGTGCGTAGAAGAGACGTCGCAGCTGCAGCTGGCTGCCGTTTCAACATCCTCCGTCGCGTGTGGATTTGTACTAATAGCCTCATCCACGCCGTTCACCATGTTTGAGTCATCAGTCTTTACAGATCTGTCAGCGGTGTGTTACAGTAATATAGGACTTTACCAGGAAGACGTGCATATACGAAGTGTAACAACGAAGTAAGTCGAAACAAGAAAGAAAGAAAAAAAAAAAATTCAACAGATAAAAAAAAATAAGAGGCAAAAAAAAAAAGAAAAAACTTTGTGCATTACAAAAAAAGCATGCACAATAATTGCGGAGTTCGGCAATCCCGCGTGTATGTCTACACAATAAATAACGTTTCTTTTATAATTTTTCTAATAGTAGCAAAGATTTGTTCTTCTTCTATAGGGAATGGGTCTTGCAAGGTTGCAACACACACGGTTAACAAACCAGTATACACATCATTTATTTACTTTCATTGACAATGAATCTACCTATAGTCACGATCAAATAATAATGAACCATGCTTTCTGTTTTTTTTTATTGTATTTTTTTTTTTTTTTTTTTTTTTTTTTTTTTTTACGTGTCGAAAATTACAGCTTAATAATTATTGATATTAAAAACTAAAACTTTAATCAAAATGCCTTTAAAAGTAACTTGAAACCGAACAATTAATAATAACATTAATACACTAATAATAATATTAATAATAATAATAAGAATAATAATAACAATAATAATAATATTAAAGAACCCTGAATATTAATAGTAGTCCTCAAGTATTGTTCATGTGTAGCAGCAGTACAGGCACTTGACACCCAATCTGCATAGGAGAAGAAACCTGTGCGTTGTGCCGCCACGTGGTACCGAATGCTTTCTCGCATACATTCGTACATTTTTTCTGTCGTTTTTTTTTTTTTAATTTTTAATTTTTTTGTGACATCTATGTCATATTATTAATTTAATATTAATATATGTATAACCATCGCGTCATTTATATACGTTTAGCAGTGGATGTTTGTTGTCGACGATCTTGTATAAAAAGTAATGGGGAAGAAAGAGCGAGAAAAAGAAAGGAAGAAAAAAAAAAAAAAAAAACAAGGTTGTTTAAATATTTTTATACTTAGTATGATGTAATTGTTTAGAGAAATTACTTGCCATTTATTTTCTTTTTGTCATTTGTTAGTCTGGAATTAGGAACAATCACAGTGTGCACACCTGTTATCAGGTGTGCAATATGTTTACTTCGATTGGACAAAAAACTTGCTTTTACGAGTGTCACCATCCGTGATATTGTACATAACTACCGTTACAGGAAAAAAGAACAAAACGTAAAACAATATAATAAAATAACGTAACGAAACCGGGAAGTAATTCTGAGAATCGAACAGAAAGGAAGGGGGGGAAAAAAAAAAAAGAAAACCAAGGAGTAAAGAAAAAGAATAATATTGACGACGACAACAGTGAGAATTTTCAAAGACAAATTAGATATTTTAATTAAGAATGGCAAATCAATAAAACCGGACACGCAGCATATCTAATATTTAACCGACACATAGGGGCAGTAGAGCAGCAACAGTGGAATCACTTTTAAGAGTCGTGCAGAAACGCTTTTTTTACGTCTCAATTTCTTTTGTTTTCCATTTTTCACTAATTTTTTGCATCCGTATATGTGTAACGTGTACGTGTTTGCTGTGTTTACTGCACGTTCCATTATTCAGTGTATATGGAGGATATATATATATATGTATATAAATATGTGGTACATTCAACGCATCCACCATATCAGCATGTAGTAGCACATAACACAGCCAAAGAAAACATTTAACACAACTCAGCATAGCCTCAGCCTCCAACTATGTGCTTGTAACTACACTTATATATATTTTTCCCTTTCGTCTCTGCCTTAGTGAGTGTATTAACATACATATATACATATTAGAGAATATATATATATACGTGAATGTGTATATGTAGATATGTATATGTGCTTACATACATGTTTGTTAAATTTTTTCTTCGATTATCATTGTAAAAGAAGAAAAAAAGAAGAAAAAAAAAACAACAAGGGGTGGGGGAGAAACTATCAAAAGCAATCAAAAGTAAAATTACCAATAATAATATTAATAATAATAATAATAATAATAATAATAGCAATAATTTCGTAAAGAATACTCTGAAAATTAACTTAAATTGATAGTTGCATTCCGTAGAAAGAGAGAGAGAGAAAGAGAGTGAGAGAGAAAGACAGAGAGTACGAGAAAGAGGGAAGATCGAGAGTGTGAGGGAGCGAGTGAGTAAGAGAAATATATTCATGTATAGACATAAACACATGCATTGCATACATACATAAATCGTATACAGAGAGCGGAGAGGTATACACTTACATATGCATGAATGCACGTGCCGAGCGTGTAATTACTGTGTAAGAATAAAGCGCACTCACTTATCGGGAGATGACGGGGGAGTAAGAGTGATCGTGCTGAGAGCGATGTCTGTAGAGTCAGTGTTGCTGGCAGAGGAATTGGAGTTTGAGACTGTGGAGGTGGTGGGTGCTCCCAACGATGTGCCAGAATTGGCGACAGCCTCTAAGGTACCAGACGATGAGGGGCCACCTGTGCTTGACCCAGGACTTGCTGACCTGCTGCTGTTGCTGGTCTGCTGTTGTTGTTGTTGTTGTTGATGTTGTTGCTCCTGTTGCTGTTGAGCGACACCCCCCGCTGTCGGCTCTTTATCTTTTGTGCTTTTCAGCTTGGCAGTACCTTTGACAACGTCTGAAAGCCTGTTCTCCCAGTGAGATTGCAAACTATCGGTTGTGGCGGTCTCCGTTGAGGCGGTATGCAGCTTGGCAGGATCGGCATCCAAACCAGGAAGTGGTGGGAAGGCTGTTGCTTCCAAGTCAAATTGTACGCCACGATTGTATTGCGAATTGTTAGCTATATTGGACTCTCTTATCGACGGAAGCGGGCTACTGTTCACTTTTGACATTGCATCTTGGTCTTTGGGCCTGCGATGTGTACGATGGCGGGGAAACTGAATAGGCGAATCCATTGCCTGAGCATCGTTCTCCATCAATGCCTTGACATGACTGCCGCCACTGCTGCTGCTGCTGCTGTTTCCGCTGCTGCTACTACTGAACTGAGGAGGCTCTCCTCCCGACAACGTTGTTGCATGGGAAGAGTGGAACTTTGTGCCAGTCTGATAGGAAGATGAGGATGTCGGCTTCATTGGTGGCAAGCTTAACGAAGAAGCTGATGTGCTCGTGCTAGATACCATGGGACCCCCTCCTCCACCCCCTCCTCCTCCACTACTTCCACTTCCACCTCCACCTCCTCCTCCACCACTACCAGCACCAGCACCAGCACCAGCACCAGCACCAGCACCAGCACCAGTACCAGCAGCACCACCACCACCACCACCTCCTCCTCCTCCTCCTGCTCCTCCTCCCCCACCGCTGCTGCTGCTGCTTCCTCCTCCTCCTCCTCCTCCTCCGCCACTTATCAGAGGATGGCTAGATCGGCCTGTGGAGCCCATTCCTCCTCCACCTCCACTGTCCATTAAACCTCCTCTCTCAGATCCATTCCTTTGTTTATTTCTACAGAAATCGAATTATTATATTACACGACCAATGATTAACAAAACTTCTATGAAAAAACGACAAAGTTTTAATTTAAGGACTAAACGCAGTTTGCCAGACTATAGCAATCCGACAGTTGAAAAACTAACTCAATTTCGATTACCTGTTTCTAGGAGCGAATCTTGTGTTATGTGGTTTGAATGAACCATGTGGCGCCATTCCGTTCATTGTAAATACACTCATATCAATATAAGCGGTGGGACTGCCATGGGTCCAAGGTATCATACCAGCAGGATAAAATGGTTGGTGCTAAAAACAAGGATGCAATATTATAGTACTCTCAAATTGATGTTATAGACGACTATGAAGGGTTTTTTTTTTGCAAAATCCACATATTCCACGATCACTTCAGAGATATGAATGTTCAATTCACCAAGAATCTTGCAATCGGTTTGTCCGAACTCATATGTGCTCGCGATTGTCCATCAAAACAGTAGCTCCTGATATTTTCTCGAAGTGTTGAGTCAAAAATTTTGATACTTACATAGATAACTGGATTCGCATACGGTGGCATAGTCGTTTGCGGCATTGCATTGCCGTTTGTTGCGTACAGAAATCGCTGTTGGCCAGGGGGGTAGTTGGTTGGATCATAAACTGGCGGAGGAGGAGGAGTAGTTCGATATCCATTTTTAATCCCAGCAATGCCAGTAACTGCTGGGATAGGTAGCCTGTTCATTGGTTTAGCTTTGATACGAGCCATAATAGGCTTTCCCTGTGTCGAATAAAAGAAACTTCAATACCGTTTCATCTATTTCAGAGGTATACATGCAGTGTGACAAACGTTGTCATTCGTTTATACATACATGAAATACGTTAATATGAATTCAATACGAAGAAGATAATTACCTGAAATTCTCGAACCTCTTCACGTAAAAACCTATAAGCCTTTTGAGCATCTTCGTCGGATTCAAAAGTCACGTACCAGGAGCTATTATGTGCAAACTCACATGAAATGAGTCTAGGACATCCCTCTCCTGAGAATAAATTCTGAAATAATCATACTACATGTCAAATATCATATTCAATTCAAGTAGAGAATGGAGAATAATTGAATGATTGTAAGAGTGAAGAAAAACAAAAAAAATAATTGATAAACAAAAGTGTTCAACGGAGAAGAAGTATTCAACAACATCAAGTGAAATTTAATTGGATATGAATAGTGTGCCTACAAAGTAGTGCACCAACAGATATAAAAATAATAAATCGAAAACTTTTTGTTTGTTTGACGAACCAAGGTTTCCCTGTTTAAATGTTATAAGCACCCACAAAAAGTGCTTTCCACGTGTTTATATTTATGAAAAAGGTAATATTCTTGGTAAAACTCTATATGATACTGACGACATTGAGATATTTTCTAGACACACGAGCAATCAATAATTAAAAGTTCATTCATAAAAATCAATTATTTTAATCGCGGCACTCGCAATTGTTTGTATCAGATGAAGTAACATTTACTCACGTGCCGTAACTACTATATTAAAAAAAATTGTGTGATGAATTGTGATGTTTTATAATGAAACGCATAAAAAAATAAAAAATAAAATCATTGTAGCACACAATCTAACAACTTAATTTGATGCATCCGTAAACTCAGCGATTAATTATTAGATAGCCTTTCATATTTGTGTGCTCAGCTGTGAATCATCGTGAAAAATTGATCCTTCTATTCGAAAAGATGTGTCTAAAAAGAATTTTGTCAAAATATTCTATCACATAACAATCCAAACAACAGATAAAAAAAAAATTAATCCAAGCTTACCTTAACGTCGTCTAGTGGAGTACTGTCTGGTATTTCGCGAAGAATAACGATACACCGTTTATGATTGGGTCTTACTTTCTGCCCTTCTTCGTCCACCTGGACATTAGGAGACTCTCTCAGCACCTCCGTTATCAGTTTGATATCTTTAGTTAGCTTCTTGACTTGGTTAAAATTTGCTACTGTCCATATTGGTACATACTGATCGTTATCCATTTGAGATAATAAATATGTATCATTGGCTAGGTTCTCTCTGAAAAATTAAGAAATTATTTAGCCATATTGATGCGGTACTTTTTCTTTTTTCTATTCATAGAACAGTACATGCGTTACTTCGATATGATAATCAGTTAGTAGTAACTATAATTCAGCAATTCGAGGCCTCAGTGTGCTTTATTGTAATCCATCATACAGAAATACAAGGTCACTGTATTGTAACGCTGTATGAGTTTCAATAACAAATCGTTTGCAGTGTAGATAAAAATTTTATCGCCTTTTTTATTACGTGCATATACACCATACTGTATTCAGTTTTGTAGAACACATTTTCTGTTAAATAGAAATAAATTTATGTACAAAATGCCATAACGCTTTGTTATTATTTATTTAATAGCAGTTTGAAGTTACGAGCACAAAAGAAATTTACCAAATTTACTAAAAATACAAAAGTTAAATTGTATGATGCAATTTTTTAATCGTCTTGCAATGATTCTAAAGAGCCAATTTACAGATACCTTGAAATCAAATTTGAACTGTGCATAGCTAGACACTAAACTGCTACACACAAAATTTGTGCTTTTGAAGTATATAGTAAGAGAAAATAATCAGATAAGAATTTGAAGAGATCAATATTGATGAAATATTAGTGTAAACGAACATTTTGATGTTCAAAAGTTAATGATGGTGAGTTCATTGCTTATTTGTTCATGCATATGTGATGGCTTTAATTCAAAGCAAATAAGTGTTCGCGCCATGGGCCTCGTGAGGCAGAAACGATCAGTTGACCCATAATATTTTCAACTTGAAATGTGTTGAGTAAACATGGCGCAGACCACTTGGGTTCAAAAGTTTTATAACTAAATGGTGACAGAAACTCATCTGTGATGAACGTATTTTTATCTTCTCACACAGTTGAAGATTAACTGTTCACGAAAAAAAAGTTGGAAGAAAAACGAAACAGTTTGAAAAAAAAAAAAAATACACAAAGTTAATCATCAAAGAAATTATGTAATCACACAAATTGTAAACACGGAAATGTATATATTCTTGATTCTAACAGGTTATCGATCTAATTGTCCTTTTGAAGTAACTAAAACTGATTTTTTTATTCTTATTTGTGGAGCGTTGCTCCAAGTATACTGATCAATCAGGAACTTGAGACTTTTAGCGAACTCCAGGGTTCAAGCAGATGATACAATTATGTGATTCAAGACATCTTGTCTGAAATTCTAAATATTTGATAAATTCACTTACAATTGTAATAGCTATAGCTTAATTTTCCCCATGGTTAGACTTTGATAATAATGCAGTTTTTCAAATTCTGTGAGTTTTAAAATAAACAGCGAATGAATCCATTACATTTTACCAGCATCTTTTTATCAGTTCTAAGAATTCGCGCAAGCAGATATTTAGAGGAAAGAACCAAAGGTCACCCAGGATTTGTATAAATCAGATATCAATAAGTGAATATATCCATTCGAAATGAATAATACGCATATATATATATATATATATATATATATATATATATACGTATGTGAGTGTGAGTGAGTGTATGTATGTGTACATATATGCATGAAGAAAAGAAGAGTAGTTCAACTGCAAAATCTGACGCATAAGTGTTCAGCTCGAATTACAACAAAGCTTTCGAATAACTTTCGCTGACATTTACAATGTAAGCTAGCTTTCCGATATGACAGAAAATTGGACTAAACTGACAAAATATAATATAATGTACGTAGAAAACTCTGATGCGTCATCGTACAGTTTGAAGATGAATTCCTTTCTCGGCGTAACTTTAAAGACGAACTACTACCTGGAGAAGTAGTATTCGAGCTGCGAAGAGAGCATCTGTTTCAATTGGTCAAGAGGTATGCCGGGCATTGAGACGTCGGCGAGCGATCCAACGGAGGCAGAAGCCTCTCCGAGCGCCGTAATGTCAATCGGACTGTAAGCAGCTGCCCCTCCCATGTTCATGGCATGTTGCTGCGCCGGACTTAGGCTGCTAGCACCTGGTTCTAACATCAATTCTGCACTAGGACCTCCGTTCATGACGCTGTAATCTAGGCCGGTTGTACTGTTGGTCGGTGCACCCCCGACTGTACCCAGGGACTCAGGGGTGGTTGGGTATCCCGCCCCTGATGGGAGCTTCCCAATGTCCCCATTCATGTACACGTACCCTGGAACAGCGTAACGAAAATGTCGGATAAACGTTTTGGATGAACCAAGAATAAGAAGAATAATCGGATATTCGAACAAGGCGGTGAACGATTGATGATAATTCTAAAAAAATCATCGGTGAACAGGAGCAGGGTAAAAATTGAGTGAACAGATGCAAGCGTGTGCATGCGGATTGAAAGTATAGTTTTTTGCTCCTGAATATTGTTATGCGTTAGTTGTTGGAGAGTGAAGACTGCCTGGTGAAAATGAACAACCATACTGTAAGTTTATTATAATTGTTGTTTGATAATTGACGGAAAATAATTAATATTCGAATCGTGTAAACGTGTAGTGTCCCGGTGATAGTATTCAAATAAAAAGGTCCCGTAGTTGGAGATGAGAATTTTGAAAAGAGAAGATATGCAATATGTTGGATGTGACTGGCCAAATATAGAGTCGTATTGCGGCTGGGTATTGAAGAATACGAATACACAGTGACAACTGGCTCTAGCCCACTTATGTTTAGTAAGTGTCATTGCTGAAATCACCATTCATTTCGAAACAATCCCGGATTCCATGTGCCTTTATCGATAGGCTGCTCACCAGCCAGCTTCGTTTACTCGTTCCTTCTCGCAACTAGGGACCCCGCGGGCGCACCGCTGCGTGGAGACACGCACCCTATTAGTATGTTTCGACGGTATAATAATCAGGCGAAAACACGCGAATCCGATTATCTACGTCATTCAAATTATAACGTACTGCGACGTTTTATTATTTTAAGAAATCTTACCGAGGAGAAGAATCAACTCAACACAATTTCTCAAGGAAACTACAAAATGGCCGACACAGAAAGGCACATGCCGTAGCTCAATGCATTATGGGTTGCAGGTATGTAGGCTGAAAGTGTCGCCATCTCTTGGCATTATTACCGAACCACGATCGACGACATGCGAAATATGAAATCAGGTTTAGGTATCAACGACTCGGGGGATTTCCACAACACGACAAGAAAATATCGTTATTGCTCGTACTCATCTTTTTTTTGCGTCATGTTTCTCGATTTTTTACCTCCTAACAGGTGACCTTCCCACAAATGCCTATATAATGTCAATCCGTTCAAAATAAATAATCATCTAATTATAACCTTTAGCACGTTGTATTCCCGCGTCGTTTTTACCGGTCGAGAACGAAATCAGTCTCGTCTCTGGCATTTTTAAACTATTAATTAATTAATTAACGTCATCTCGTTCTGCACGAAACTTGCACAAGTATCAAACTTACACTTACGTACACCACACAAAAGGACGTATATTGTTGTTCCTCAGCTAACTGCGAGATACTGAACCCTGCTGGTAGGTGTATGTACCATGCGTATGATACACATACTCTGTCACTCACACACGCTCGCTTATCCAATCTACGTTACTTTTTTTCTAGCATTTGTCAGAAAAAAGAAGAAAAAGGCGCTGGCCAACAGGACGGAAAAATGACGAGTTTTCAAACAGCGCGACTTTGGAACGTTATTCATTGTATTTATTAACGATGCAACTAAGTATAGTACTTTGAAATTCATGACTCAACACCTGACGACCATACACACATACAATGAATGCTGCTGAAGCCATATTTACGGCTGAGGCCTGGGCAAACAAACTTTAGGCATATTACACACGGTACTTAGAAAAGTTTTACCATTGTGTTCAAACATGGAAGGCAATAAAAATTTCTCTATGACAAACTATTCAATTTTTGATTTATTTATCTAAGAACATCCACAATTTAAATACAAAAAAAAAAAAAAAAAAAAAAACGTTGATACTTTTTCCTTACTTCGGGTTTTTATTTTTTTCATGCTATATTTTTCAATTTGGTCACTCATTCCAACTGATGTATGACATGTTTTTTTTTGTAAGTGAAGCCGAACAAAAATTTGAAAAAAAAAATACAAGTAGAAACTCAATCCATATTATCGATTAAAATGCTATATTTTAATAAATAATACAGTTACTGCGGGATCAAAGGCACGGAAATTGAAAAACCAAAATTATTAAGCACAAACTAGTGTTTGTTGTCCTTACTGTATACACAAAAAAATAAATTGACAGTTTTACAAATTATGAGAATCCAATGTGACGCCTAGTGACAGTAGCTGCGTCTTCTCTGAATACATCAATTGCACCCAGATACATATTACCTAATACCAAAACCAAAATCCATCCGTTGCTATCAATATCTGTACCTATTTCGTATATTATGTATGATCCGTTTTTTCTCTCCTTATTCACTTCTCTTTAAATTCTTCTACAATAACTATTCAATATGTGACAAAAGTTTTTAAGCGGATTACCTAACATAAGGCTGAAAAATATTGCTTCCTATAATATTACAAAAACTTCGATTATTAGAATATTATGCCTATACGGTATACTGTTATATTTTCTTCTATTTTTACGTTTTTTTTTCTTTAAATTTTTCAATTTTTTTTTTTTTTTTTTTTTTTTTTCTTTTTTTCTTTTTTATTGAAATATATATACGTATATATATAACAGGATATCCCACGAAGTATCAACAAGTTGAAGCGACCGATACAGATAATTTATGATGACGAGGTGTTGCTGGTGGTAATGGCTGTGGAGTTTTCTTAGGTAGTGGCATGGGTGGTTGGTTTTTTTAAAAACCGTGAACCTTTAGCTGGTCAGGCTTTGCCAGACCTGATTTTGTTAGCCACTGGCATATATTCTCTCGCTGGTCCCCCTGCAGCTGCAGCACCTCCCCGTACTCCGGGTGCTCGATTACTGTCCCATTGCAGGCAAACTCCTGGAAATTATCAAGAAATCTTCAGTATTAATGTCTAGAATTAGTGAACTAACATCAAAAGTTCAAATCGGAAGGATTTGAGTATATTTCTTACTAAGCACAAGTGGGAAAAAAAAACCAGCATATCGAATTCCAAAGACAAATACACAAACATATCTACAATTTGCCATGGCTGTGATCGACCTTCACATAGCTATGTTAGTTCCTGAATCAGCATCAACTATGCTAAATTGGGAGAAGGTCAACAAATACGCGTACATTAGACTTTCTTAGATCTACGGCATCGCAAGCATAAACATAGGAATGAATATCGATATTGGTTAAATATATTAAATGAATACATTCAAAATGATGAAATTATTAAATATTCACAGAAGAAGTAAAATAGTTCACAAAGAGGGATGAAAAAAAATAACTCTTTGTTAGCAATGTGGAAAAAAATAAAATCGCGTCATTTCTAAATATAGACTAAACTTTTCATAGGCGGATGACAGCTCAAAAAAAGCTGGTAATGTGACAGATTCATCCCATACCTTTTTACATGCCCGTACAATTTTTTTCAAGTCATATTCCGAAGATAGTCCTTGCACCGTGGTTAAGGTCTTACGA
This sequence comes from Diprion similis, assembly GCF_021155765.1. Classification (NCBI taxonomy): domain Eukaryota; kingdom Metazoa; phylum Arthropoda; class Insecta; order Hymenoptera; family Diprionidae; genus Diprion; species Diprion similis. Next base: position 2,307,871 of record NC_060107.1, read on the forward strand.
CCATTTCGCTGCTGAATCCTTATATGCACGAGACCGTCTTGGACATCATCATCTGAACCCTTGATTGCATCTGCAAAGGGGTCTAAAAAAAAAAGAACCGACAAGAAATCAGACAATGCTGGGTGAAAATGCTTTGAAAACCAAATTAAATACGGGCCAAGTTAGCACCGAAATCAAGCTAATAGATTCTGGCATTAGACGGGTTGATTAGTTACAGATGCTGAAGTAAATTAAGGCTAATTTTGACGAGTGAAAGAGCTTTACGGGGTACAATGACGCAGCAAAGACGCTACGCCATTTTGATCAAAGTGTCTCGAGGGCCAGTCGAGGGATTTTACGTTACATATCGTTATTAAGTACTCACCGAATGTGTTAAGATTCTGGATGGACATACGACAAACAAAATATATCCCTTTGAGATATAGATCTGCAAATTGCAATTACAATCGAGCTTAGTGACGGATGAAATAGGATAACACAGGCACTACGCGAGAATACTGCTAAACCCAAAAAATCTTGCACACAGGCCAAACGCAACCGGAAGTAAAAGTTGCATTTGTCATACCCGATGGGTGGGGTTACCAACGTGTTCCAAAACACATCCACCCTAATCCCACTCTTGTCATGAACTCTAGCGATCACATAGATGTCTCACCGTGGTTCACAATTTGCCCGCGGTGCCTCGAAAGTAGGATTGTGGCACTGAGGATTAGCTGTACAATAATTTGCAACAATCGAAAGAACAAAATGTCGGAAGTCCAGTGTGAGCGTTAACTGGAGTGAGTCCCGTGTTGCTAGATTTGTGTGAATTGGTGATTTAGCACCCGTATGGCATTATAAATAGCAAATACTGAGATAATAAACGCGGTGCTCACGCCTGTTTTTCTAATTATATAATTTACACACAATGATTACTTGAACTTTGTAAAATGTCTCGACACAGGAACGTCCGTTCTGAATTCGTGAATTACTCTGATGGTACATATTTTCTAGGTTATGTTTCTCAACTCTTTTTGCGTCTTTCAAAACGAACACGTATTTCTGGTTAGAAATTATCACATATTTCCTCACGCTGATAAATTCCTAGTGAAAAAATATACTGAAGACGTATAAAAATATGAAAACGATAATTAAATAATCAATTACAATTTGGAGTCACTTTGATTTAAAGAATGGACCTTTAGGTTTTGTAACAAGGGAACTGTTGGCATGAGGAATTATGGTGATTCTCAAAAATCCCGTATACATTCTATTAAAAGTATTTTAACATATCACATTACAGAGTATGAGGGATATGACGATGTTTATGGGCATTCCGTTGAAGATGATTACTGTGTTTCTCCAAGCGGTAAATACCAGCACTGACTATACATATGTGGAACTTATTCATTCCTCTTAGCTATACGTTTCAGACTGTACTGACAAAGTTTCAATTTTAGCGGAACAATTCTTATTTGACCGAAACAAGCAGCATAACATTTCTTCATACATTACGGAAGATGACATAGCGGAGGAAGATGAAACTCAAGAGGAAACGCCATTGCCCTCGAGCTATAAAAAACCGGAACTCTCAGTTCTTGATGCAACAAAATTAGAATCCTGCATCGAAGTTATAAAAAATGTTGTCGGCGACTCGATCCCTGAATCTACACTCACGGAAATTATTCTCAAGCATAACCTTAACTCAGAAGCTGCACTTGACGCTATACTTGCTACTACATCGTCAAACAATGCATCTGGTATGCCAGCGCCAGTATGAAATTAAATTTTGATTTTTCACTACTAAGCGGTAAAGAAGTAATTTTGAAAATATCTATTTTTTTCTCACAGAAAAGCCGGTCCTTAATCAAAATAGTGAGGATCTTCTTCAAGGTACATTTTAATTATCAATTCCAATTAAGTAATATTAGCTTCACAAAACTGAGACTTTACTTTAATTTAACACCGATCTTTGAGACTATTTTTATTCTGATAATTTGTTGCACTTTATTCTTTTTTTTTTTTCGTGCCGTTGAGTGATCAAATTTTTCTCTGTGACAATAGTATGTTAAAGCACAAAATATTGACAACTATATATGACGTTGACTTCTTACCTTTTTTTTCATGTGCGGTATTACTTCATTGGTAAGGTAAGATCGCCAAGCTTCTACATTTGGGACTCTTAGCGATTTAGTAGCTTCTTTTCCATCGGGTCCAATAATTCCCAAACTGCAATTCAAAAAAAAAATTAATTCATGCGCCTCGTTAGATCAATCTTTAGACGATGAAGTATCTGTAGACAGTACTAGCCTAGTAGAAAATGATTTTAAGCAGACAGCAGGTTTTTCAATCTCAAAACAAATTGTTGATCACATTGAAACAGCAGCCTCACCAAGCAATACAAATATTCAAACGTTTGGCTCATTGGCTGATTTGACTGCCCATCACTTACGAAAGTCTGGTAGTTCAGGTGGAATTAGTAGTCCAGTAATTGGCTCACCGAATACTGGTTTTGTAATTCCAAAACTGAGGACGATTAGTAGTTCTTCAGGAACGCCACCAAAAATTTCGTTCAAACAACCTTCAGAATATTCGTTCCCTAGACAGATTATTGATCTTGACGATGCTTCTAGTTGTAAAAGTTCTGAAACTGATTCTAAAATCGACGCCGATGTGCCTGTACAGGCTAGTTTCCAATGCACGAGAACTCCGTCTCCGGATAATTGGGTGATTGATTTAAGCTCTGCATTAAGCGAATCGTTTCCTCATGTTAAGCCATCGAATGATGAATCGAATTCAAAATCAGCTGAGGATTTGAGTCACGGTATTTCTCGGCTTGACATTTACATGAACACTGATACTCCAGATGCAATAGAAGCTGATCCTTCCAATGTTTTCTTTGATTGTAACTGGAGTTTGAGTAATCTGCAGCATATCAAACTCCCATATACAACCAAAATGGTTTCATTATTTGGCAAGATTTTGTGTAGAAAATGGAAACTTAAAAAACCTTACGTTCGAAATGAAGGAAGTGTGGAAGTCATAAAACGATTCGATTTTTCAGTACCCTCTCCGGATGACAGAATTCTCGTACACCTTAGGAAAAGATTGTAGCAGAATTCTTGTTAAAACTCATATATTCAAACTCAACTATACATACCACATCTTGACTCATTACATCACAATCAATTTATTCAGGACAATGAGTCCTACCAGGATTAATTGACTGATGTAATTTTTTTTAGACCATAATTTCTTTTTGATCCTATATAAATTTTCATATATTAGTTGTGCTTCTCCACTTTTTGACTGTACAAGCCGGGATTGAAATGAGCTTCATGTCATAATCTTATTATTTTGAACAATTCTGATTTGGAGATAGTTTGAAAACATATTGAAATAATCTTTAGCCATAATTCTTATAAGAATCATTCTACAATTTTATCGTATGTACTTGAAGTAGTTATCGAACAATTTATAGTTTCAAAGAATTTCTTTTCCAATTAAAAATAAATCCCGTCGAATGTACTAAATAAGCAGCATATGTGCAATGTTCCAAACCCTCAAAATGAACCTGTTCATCACATTTTCAGAACAAATGACTACCCATTTTAGTATATTAGGATAATCTATTTTACTAAACTGTCAAAGAATAGTAAGTTTATAAATAGTTTTATAATAGGTAAAAAACTAGCTGCTAAACCAGCTGTACCTGTGCTACTATCCTCCCCCGCTGTAAAAGTAATTCCATCAGCGACACGGTCGGTCGTCAAAGGCTTTGATATTAGTGGAACAGACGGAGATTTCCTTAACACAACAGTTGAGAGTCCGAGATCTCAAAGTCCATTCTCTGGGCAAACCTCACCTGATATTCGAAGAAAGGACATCAAAACAGTTTCATCAAAATCAAATACCCCGAGATGTCAGTCTCCAGCAGCAGAACAAGATAATAAATCGAAATCAAATAGTAAAAAATTGGATGCAATCAGCCTGTTTAAGAATGTCCGTGGAGACATAAAGGAACAGTTGCACTTGGTAGTCGTCGGCCATGTTGATGCTGGAAAGAGCACATTACTGGGTAGGCTTCTCTGCGATCTAGGACAGGTGTCTTCAAAATTATTACACAAATTTCAAACTGAAAGCAAGAAGATTGGCAAGCAATCGTTTGCGTACGCATGGGTGCTCGATGAAACTGGTGAAGAAAGGTAAACAAGCTATTTAATTGCCATGAAAGACATCCGTTCCATACTCGCTATGATTTTATGCATGCATGTTCTTATTTCACTTAGGGAACGTGGTATCACAATGGACGTTGGTCACTCGAAATTTGAAACCGCTACTAAAACTATTACACTTTTGGACGCCCCAGGTCACAAAGATTTCATTCCAAACATGATTATGGGTGCGACGCAGGCCGATGTTGCACTCCTAGTTGTTGATGCCACGAGGGGAGAATTTGAAACTGGTTTTGACAGCGGTGGACAAACGAGAGAACATGCTTTGCTTTTACGCTCTCTTGGTAATTATTATATCACACCTGAGCATTACCCAATCCTGAGTTTTATTCAGAAAACTTCAATATTTTGAAATATCATATCCAGATCTTAGGATAAAGTATTGAAATTTAATAAATTTTTATGGCTGATAGAATTTAATTTGAACAACTTAAATTCCCCCAAAAATATATGCTCATATTTAAACTGATATCTTATAGGTGTCTCTCAGCTGGCAGTAGTAATAAACAAATTGGATACCGTTGACTGGTCCAAGGATAGATACGATGAAATAGTTGAAAAGATGAAAGTTTTCCTCAAGCAGGCTGGTTTTCGAGATGCCATACCATTCGTACCATGTAGCGGTTTGTCCGGGGAGAATTTAGTCTCCAAGTCCAAGGAAGAAGGTCTCATTAAATGGTGAGTTCTCAATATTCGATATATTGGCAGTAAATATCAAGATTTGTTATTAATGTATGATTGTCATATGTGTCAGGTACAAAGGACCCACCTTGACCGAAGTTATCGATCAATTCAAATGTCCGGAACGGCCAGTTGACCAACCATTCAGGTTTTCCGTAAATGACATTTACAAGGGAACTGGCTCAGGATTTTGTGTGTCAGGACATGTTGAGACTGGGATAATTTCCACCAGTGATAAGGTGTTAGTACTACCCCACAACGAAGTCGCTTCTGTCCGAGGTTGGAGAATTTTTTAAAATTGGAGTAGATAATCAAATCAGTATTCAACCGGAACTCTCTTTTTTAGACAGTTATCATGACTGGTTATTTTCAGGCTTACAGATAGATGAGATGCCTGTAACAAATGGGTTTGCCGGTGACCATCTTGTCTTCACATTGACGGGGATAGATCAGCAGATTATAGCCGTTGGTGACTTGTTATGTGATCCCCAGCACCCGGTCCCAGTTACGACTCGATTTGAAGCGCACATAGTAATATTTGCTGTAGCGATGCCGATTACTCGTGGCCTTCCAGTAGTAATGCATCACCAGTCTCTCGTGGAGCCAGTGGTGATAAAGAAACTCGTTGCTCAGCTCCACAAAAGTTCTGGGGAAGTGATAAAAAAAAAACCTCGATGTCTGCCTAAAAATTCTAGCGCCATAGTTGAAATAGAAACTCAGCGACCAGTTTGCATGGAATTATTCAGAGATGTTAAACAACTTGGCAGAGTTATGCTGCGTGTGGGTGGTTCTACTATAGCTGCTGGTTTGGTTACTAAGGTATTTTCTTCCACTTGTACCGATAACAATGTACGGTGTTCTTTTCTTTTAGCTTGAAAACTGTGTAGTGTGAATTTGCAATTATGAAAGTGGGGGAAGTGAGTGATATAAGATTCTAATTACTCTGGCATGTGGAATCTGAACCGCGAAAGCTTAATTCATAAAAATTTATAATATAAATATATTTATGTGTCGTTACTTTTTGTTTCAGATATACTGAACTAAACGGAATAATTTTGTACAAGGATGGCTTATAACAATGAATTTTAGTATTTTACAATATACCTGCGATATAATATATTTATAAATTACGATGATTTTTAATACTAATTAGATTGTAGAATTAATTATGTTACTTTTCAGCCAATAAAATCATCGGTAACGTTATAAAATTTGCAAGTGCCAATATATTTTCATGTTGAAAATCATTCTACATGATCCATAAAATTTGTTTTATTTCTCTTGATGTTCGTGACTTGAAGAACAATTGCATTGTTGGGTTATTTTTATATATATAAGAAAAAAAAATTTTCTTCGACATCAATTTTATGGAAAATATAACTTTTTAACGATTGTGGGGCCTGTAGAAATCCATCCTATAAGAATAATATTCAAATTTCGCGCGTACCACGTGCGCTGATCACCTAGCATGGCGATCGACCACACTGTTATTAAAGCTAGGTTATGTTACGTTCAACATAAAGTTCTTTCTTAAATTTGGAAAATTTCTTTCGCTGCACCTGCATCGATGTGATCTAAGAAAGTTCGTAATGTATTTTCCTCAACTATATTGTTTTTGCTAGACTACTACGATGCGATATGAATAATTGAGGCGAAAAATCTTCTATCGAATATCATTGGTAAAAATGAGTGAAGAATCTTTTACAAATTACTATAAGATCCTCGGTTGTGACAGAGATTCTACGTATGAAGATTTAAAACAAGCATACCACGAGTTAGTCTTGCGTCATCATCCTGACAAGGTTTCTGCTAAGGTGAGCAGCGACGCTAATGAATTTCACAAGATTGATGAAGCGTGGAAGATCCTGAGAGACCCCTGCTTAAGAAGGCAATACGACATTGAATACAGGCAAGCGGAACTAGAAGCTGATTGTGAGCTTGTTTATGCCAAGTTAAAACCAGAGGAATTGGAAACTACTGGAAAAAATAATGCAATGTCGTATCCCTGCAGATGCGGGAGTTCTTATTCAGTAAACGTCGAAGATCTGAGAGAGAAAAATAACGTCTTGCATATCTATTGCGAAGAGTGTACTTTCATGATTATTGTAGAAACTTGATTGTAAAATGAAATGGACCACTTTTTAAAAAAATGTTATCTTAAATTATTACAATAATCCTTTAGTCTTTTTCACTATAAGTTACTTAATACTGCAGAGACAATTTAATTTAATGTAATATACTATACATATTGTACAAAGGAATAATTTTTGATAAATTGAAAACAATGGATGAAATAAATATGTGTACATATAACGCATGTAAAATGCAGCAACATTTTCTATTTCTTATAAAAAATGATACAACAGATAACACATTCTTATAATATAAACTATTGAGCAATATACAAATAAAACATGATCCTTGGAGAAAGATCATGGTACAACAAGTAAAGATGCGTTTTTAGGGATCACACATTCAGTTCATTTCAATTATAAGTTAGACAACGCCGTTTATAACATGCAGCTCAACGATAATTGACTTCATCATCGCAATTAAAAAAAAAAAAAAAAAAAGAAAAAAAAAATTCCCATTCCATTTCTGGTTACGATTTTTTCCTTGATGGACAATAATTAATTCGCGTGAAAGACTTCACTTTTGCACGCGTATTGCACAAGTTTGAGAAATTGAAAAAAAAAATTAAAAACACAACTCTTCTCATTGTATCATGACTGAAACAGACTTATGTTATACATAAAATAGATGTTCAAATCGAAGGTCGCTACATAAAAGTTGACCCGTTTACTGCATTTCCAAAACATTATCTGGACTTGGTTTCATTTCCTTTCTTTCTTTTTTTACAATTACCTAGTTCAAACATGGATTTATCAGTTAAGAGATACGTAATTACAATTTTAGCAGAAAAAAACGTTTTTCAAACACAAACATATATATTATATAGTATTAAGCAATATTATTAAGGAATTGTAGAGAATGATCATTGAGAATTATGATTAATGTGATTGTTAGTATTTGTTCGGCTCACAGTAGATCCTCAATACTGGACGACATTCTCGAATAAAAGCCAATATATAATATAGTATCTCTTATCTTGGGTAAATCCATGAATTAAGTTAATTAAACTTCTAAATCTTAATGACATTTGTTTTTAATTGCCCCTCCGCAGATCTTATCCTCAAGTTAATTCTCACAATACATCGCCGTATAATTTTGTTGCATTATATTAATGAGAAATAGGCACGAATTGTGGTAAATGCTTGCAGCTAATGCAGCAATTATAGATTATAAGACATCCCACCAGTATATTAATACATGGTGAGCTCAAATTTCTTTGTCTCTCAATTCTTTCTTGAATAAATATTTACTGTTAATCGTGCCGAAATTTGTTTACGGTCGTAAAACTCACATACTGTCCAATTGATTAAACTTTATTTTTCTATTATGTAATACCCGGTAATTGAATGATGTTTCAATTTTTTTTTCATGTACATAATCTGGATAATTGAACTTCATCCTAGCTGTATGCCCTTTAAAGAATTATAAAAATGATATTACTGTGAGAAAAGAAATCCAACATTGACAATGAATCCTTCTGATGCTCATTGTAGATTTACAGCTCAGTCATATAATACTAGTACACGTTTGCGAAATACGAAATTCAACCCTAACGTTGGTAATTTTAGTTTTAGCAAGTTACATGCAAATGAAATCTGCATCCCACTACACAACAATATTCGCCACCTATTAATAATTTTTGACGCGCAGTTTCTTTATTATTTCATTGAAAATATATGATATACACGTACTCCTCCATTGTACATTAAAAAGTTACCGAAATTATTATTTTTTTTTTTTTTTTTTTTTACCACCTAATGGTTCTCATTAATTTCGTTAGGCACATACATTAGGATCTCATTGTTCAAAAACAGAACTGAATTGCAATTGCGTGCAACTCTCCATAATAATAATAATAATAACAATATTAATAGAAACGTACATCACGAGAAGTGCAATTTTTGTAATTTTTGACATTATTGACTTTACGCTCGCTTCGCTTTCTGTTGTGCATGGGCAATAGCAACGAAATTCATTGGAATTGTGATAGTGTGTAAAGCACGTAATCTTCTGTAACTGACGATCACATGTTCAACAAAAGCCTTACAGATCCTTCATAGATTCCGTGGAACCTTTTTTTTTTTCTCTAAAGTTACTTTGAATTAGCTGGGAGCCACCTTAAATATACATTACAGGCTGGAGTGGACACCGTGTTCGATTCGTCTTATGAACATATCTCATTCAATACGGTAATTATGAACTTCTAGCAGCCAAGGAATTCCTAATCAGTCAATTTTATGCGCATAAGGTACGTGACAAAATTTAATATAATAATCTAGGGATGGCTAGAAGGTAGATTCTAAATGCCTGTAGAACCCGACTGGTTTTTTTTTCTCTTCTTCTTTGATAGATGGTATGTTAGATGTAGGTATTGCTGTGTAATTTGATCTATTGAAGAGATCATCGTTAATTATAAAATTCTAATATTATCTCTAGCACGGCATTTTTCAAATGTAAATACAAATGAAACAATAAATTTCTACAAGATTAAAAAAAAATTCTTTTTATTCTTTCAGGCGATATTCACAAAAGGAATATTCTCTTTCAAATTAACAATCGCCGAATTCAATACCTAGATCCTGATGCGAATTAATTTAACAGCAATAAATAGTAATTGATAAAATTAACGAAATCTATAATTCTTTCGAAAATAATAATGCCCTAATCATTCACTCGTCTCCACTTTCGTTCAGAATAATTCAAACAGAATTTATAAAGACAAAAGAGGAAAAAAAAATAATTAAACAACAATTATTGCTTTACTGGCATAGATTGAAAAATAATGTTTGCTTTCTGAGTGTCCACATTATTAATTCCAAGTCAAATTCTAGCACACAAAACATGCATTTTGTTGTACTCATGCTGTAATCTTATCCTTGAAGATCACAAGATCCAGAAGATATGTGTTATTGATTCAATTTTGAGATATATATATGTATATATGCACCAGTTCTTGACCTATTCCTATCTGAGGATGATACGTGGGAGCAAAATATATATATATATATGTATACACACACATATATTTTGTGCGATAAAATATGACTTTTAACTCGGCACGGCATTCTAAATACCCATGTAACATCAGGTAGATCTCGTATGTTTCAAACTGATATATTCTAACAAAGCTTGCATTGCTGCAGTTGCCTGTTGAAGAACAAGTAAATCGGCGAATAGCAAAGACCTGTAACTTTTCTAGGATTTTTCATGCTGTTTTATCATATTTCTGGCCATTATTTTCGTTGTACTTTCGTTCAACTCAATGTATGTTAACAACGTGACATACTATATCTCAGGACAGTTTTGCGGGATCGTCAAGTGCACTGTGCCTCATTTATTATTCTCTAAAGAATAAGTGATTTTGTTCCATTACACATATGATAATAGCGAAGAAATCAATATAGAAAAAAAATTCCGAACTTTGTACATACCAACTCCCTAATTGCAACTCTGGATATTTCTTTTAAGATTTGACAATAAAAAAAATATATACCAGTAGGTTTTATACTAAAGTTTTGGTGAGTTGCACAATTTTCACATTGAGTTGTGAAAAGAAACGAAATCAACTTGATTTCAATTCAAATAAATGGGGCACAGCTCAGCTCAGTATGAACGGAAACTTTGATTATAGCGGTTTTTCAGCACGGGATAATGCTGCACATTTTTTTATGAACTCAGCTGATTAGCGCTTTAAATCCTTTAAGATCTTGCTTCCTCTTAGGACATAATATGTACATGCCAATAATTGAATTCTTTCAGAATAGTATGAATCCATTATTAAGATTTATCCTGAATTGTCTAATAATTGAGTAATAACTTCGATAGCTCCTAATATTCCGCAATTTGCCGTAAGATTTGAATTTTATATTTGTACTTTGCAGTACGTACGACCCACGATCAACAAATATTCATTGTGAAGAACCTAACGCTCATTTTAGAACTCCCTTCACAATAATTTCATGCAGTCTTATCACAATCACACCATGTAATACATGAACATTGTACAGTAGATTGGTTATGCTACCTAATTATAGTATGTACAGAAGTCACATAGAGGAGTCGTCTCTCCCAAAGACGGGAAGACTATTTGGCCTCTACGTCGAAGTCAAGAACCAGCAGTTTGGTTTCCTCGGTGCCATTACGACTGCCCACGGCACAAACCAGCTTCGTATCGCTTGCCCGAATTCTCCAAACTACACCTCCACTACCCCCACTTTCCAGAGCCACAAGATTTCTTATGAAGTCTCCTGAAATCACGTTTTGAAAAAAATAGCATTTCACAGTACGGTTCCAATACGGTAGCTTTGATATTATGATATTGCTTTTGGCAAAGAGGCGAGATAGTAACCCACCAGTCTTAACATCCCACAATTTGACAGTCCCGTCATCAGATGATGTAATCACAAAGTGACTGTTGAACTGCAGACAGGTAACTGCGGATTGATGTTTATTTGGCCCGGAAAGAGTTTGGAGACAATGCCCACTCACAATATCCCAAACTTTGACAGTGGAATCGGCATTACCGGATACAAGAATATTGTTACGGAGCTCCATGCCTGAAGTAAGAGACTGATGACCCATTAGGGTGTGCCTACAAGCTCCCGTCTCAACTTCCCATACTCTAATGCTTGTGTCCAACGATCCGCTCACCACATGGACACCATCAAACTAGACGAGACAAGATAAAATAGCAATTATTATTAAATGATGTAGTTATATCGCAGCAGCTCTTTGCTAACAACATTTTCAAGGTTTTCAGATAACAATACTAAAAATTTTCATACACCTAGTATATAAAGTTAAAGTGCAATAATGCTTTCTTCTAAAAGCCCTTACTTGAAGGGAATAAACGCGATTGGTATGTCCTTGCAGTGTGTGAAGGCACTCTTCTCGTTCAGGATTCCATACTTTGACCATATAGTCGTAAGCGCCACTGACCACGAGTTTTCCATCATATTGCACGCATCTAACAGCCGCGAGATGTCCGACCAAAACATGGAGACACTCCCCTGTATCAACTTGCCACACCCTCAGTGTAGCGTCTCTGCTGCCACTGACCACCTTGTTGCCATGGAGGTGCATACACCTTACTGTCGATGTGTGACCGTAAAGCGTATGTATACACTGGCCCGTCTCTGCGTTCCAAACCTTCAAGGTGCGGTCTGTGCTCCCACTGATTACTGTAGTACCCGACATCTGTGAGGACCAAACACCACCCGTGTGCCCAACCAGTGTCCTTAAACACTGTTGATGTAAAATTGATGTAGTTTTATTTTGATATGAAGTGTGCTTGACTCTGCGTGTTTTAAATGGAGCAATGTTCTAATTTCAAAGTGGATACGTCTACGAATATTATTCAGATGCATTAGAAATGGTGCAACAGAAATGAATGTGAAAAAATTCCGGTATTTCTTAACAAACTAAAATCTGGACGTTCAATATAGGACCAGATAGGTATGTGGTAATATATCGAATATATGATTTTGTAATTTATAACAAAATCGTACACAATGCTTGGATACAAACAAAACAAAATAATCATATGAATTTTACTGAATACAGTAAGTGTTTGATAAAGTAGATACTTGACAAAGAATAATGTAAAATTGTTGCAAAGTACGAGTAATAGAGTTTAGACGTTTGAATTACCTTTCCCGTAACAGCAGACCAAACTTTGAGGGTATTGTCGTCTGAGCCACTGACAATTCGATTTCCAGAAAACTGGAGGCAGGTAATGACATGGTCGTCGTGACCCTTCAAGACTTTAGGTGTACGGATTGGTTTAGTTCTCCAATTCATTTTGATGTTATGCTGTCTCATATACGCCTGCTTCCATGGTGAGGAGCAACTATTTGAATTTCGACTATTTTTACGTTTTGGCGTAGGTAGATCTTTAAGGTCTTCTATCCCGGTTGCTCGGCATTTTTCTTTCCACAATAGATTGTCATCTGCAAGAAAGCGCCAATTTCTGCATGTTTGCGCAGCTCGCAATAAATCTCTTGGTTCTAAGAAGGCTAAGACTGACAATGCCAACTCTTTAGGGAGTAACGAAATAAAGTCCCTCTGAAATTGTGGTTCGATGACTTGCATCATATGCCGAACTTGTGTTGGTTCGCATCTTTCTATTAGCTCATCAATAGCCAACATTCTTTCTGCATTTGACCATCTCTGTAAAAAATTTTTTGCTCAAAGGTTGTTTGTCATTAAAATCATCGAATCCACAAATCTTCACAACTTACCTGGAATTGTAATAGCCAACTGCTCATTTCAGGTGGGGGATTGTCTCGGGTTGGAATGATGCTTCTCACATGCTTTCCTTTGTCGTCAACCCGTTTCACAACCCTACAAAATAAGTTAAAATTGAAACTAGTTGATAATGATCTTACACAATTATATTTCCCTGTTGCAACGAATCAGCGTAGCTAAACGATTGAAGCGTATTAAACTGAAAAAGAAAAAAAAAATGTTAAAAGTTTAAACTACTCACATAATATAAGTCTTTTCCTCTGGGTTAAGCTTTTTACAGGGCAGTGTAGACTCCGCTTCGCTCTTCCGTTTCCTCTGAGGCTGCACTGCGTCTAATGGAACACATGTGTGAAGTATGGGACTAAGTGGTCTCGGTGGTAATGTTGGTGACGATTGCAACGATAATGAATGGCAGTCATTGGCATCATTCTCTTCTCCACATTCAGCATCACAGTACATGCCCCCATCACTTGTCTGAACATTGGTGAAAAGAAAGTTCTAAATAAACAGAGAACCTACAATATACTTTCGTATCCGCAATGCTCCTCTCTTATCTACCTCGCTTTCTTCATCCGTACTATCCTCTTCTTCTTCCTCGCCTTCTTCTCCATAATCCTCAGACTCTCCATCATGAACAAGTGCGGACTGTAGAGGATCTAGCGTACTTGGTCCTGGAACACCTTCGACACCTTCAACAGGACTAGGGCTTGTACCTCCTGGTTTTTCTCCTCCTAACGCCTTGGACGATGACGAAGGGGTAGACATCACTGAGTTCTGGCGTTATCACAGGCCCAGAAAATTGAAAGCATTACATTGATGTGAGATTCTCTAGGTCAAACAGTCGTCGTATTAAATTTTTGCTGTGTAATTTTTGCACTATAATCATTTGTTTCATACTAAAATAGAAGGTCGAGCGAATTTTGGACAGCCACTGGTTTTAGAGGTTCCTTTGAGACAGAGGAGTAAATACAAAATGAGAGTTTAAAGCTCCAAATCAGTGCTATTAAAGATGAAACGGTTCAGGTTTACAATATTGCTCTTAATTTGAACCCCAGTCGTGAAAAGAAACTTGTTTATGCCACACCTGCGATAAACGACAAGTATGGTCATGATATTGGTTCGTAATGAAATGAAATCAACTGGTACATAATAATAATTATGTCAATTGTATTAATGAATCGGATTAGATTTTTATGGAGGTTAAAGAAGATATATGAAAGTTATTAGAGAGTTGAATTAAGGTGTACGTGATAAAAATCAGATGGACGAAATACATGCAGATGATAATTCAAACTAGAATTGAGGTAAACCCTAACCTTGAAAAGGAGCACAAGTAGAACTTGCCATTTTGAACATAGCCTTTAAGAGAAAATGTAACAAAGGGCCGGTTTGCCACACCCTGGGATGCAGGGAGCGATTTATCACTCGATAAAATGAATAGATGTGAAACGGCGGTGAAAGAAATGTGGAAAAAATCAAATAGTAAGTTCATACCTGGTCGAGCGATTTCCTCTTCCCTGCCTTCTTTCAGCCGTACGGGTTTATTCAGTATCTCGCCTCGCGCGAGACGTCCCAACTTGTTCGGGGTTGTAATTAATTTTCTATCAACTACCCACAGCACGCATTTCTCGTATATTACACCTCGGCTAGGTTATAATCTCGCAAATTTATCCCCCACAATTATTATTCCACCACTAATCTCTGCAAATAAAAACAATAAACGCTGATAAACACGGCGTAGGATCCATCGACGAACCGAAGTTGTTCCCTTCGAACTCCGTGCTTCGCACGATGCCTTTGCACATGCGTTTACTTCGGTTAAAAAACCAAGTTCTCAACACTCTGGCCGCATTTCCGCTGATCTCTATACTAACTGGATGGCTGACTCAAAGAGTATGGCACTTTGGGCTGCTAGCGTCTTCGACCTGACAAGTCAATTAGAAGCAGACGAAATCGACACCAGCGCTTCAATATTCTAAATGAAACTAACGAATCACGTGGTTTACTGTGTTTGCCATTGGTTGAAGTGACAGAACCATGTGACTAAATCAGTTTCTGATTGGCTATCACTCACGTGACCCGTTGATTTAGCTTCAGGTATTGCAACGCTAGTGTCGATTTTTAGGGCTTACGAGTAAGGCGCATTTCCAACATCCTTATACGCCTAGTTCACCCGGAATTTCGCGAGAGGACGCCAAAGCTGCGATCAAATGAGATCGCCCAAGGTTCTTTGGAGAGTCAATGCGCACAGGAGACGTTTTTTTTTTCAAATTCATTCGCTGGATCACCCCGGTGCAACGGTGGTAGGGTCATGGTAATGGTAGGGTAGGAGTCACCGTTAGTGACGTCAGAGACCTAAATTTTGAAGGTTAAAAATCTGACAGGACCGCAAACTTCTCCAGACGAGGGCGATCGCGGCCGTTTACGCAACGTGCGTTCGTTAATTTGTTTATGGATAATTGAGCTCCTTTCGCACGTGTATAAAACAGTGTTAGTATCATCAGTTCAAAACTTTCTTGAATTCCGCATACTTCACTCTGGTGAGCTAAGGTTAGGGAGGAGCCATTTGACAATAAAATGGCAGCAGGAACAACATTGCAGGTACCAACTATTGGGAACGTTTCCTCAAATTTGAAGCCTGGATATTTTCAATTGACCAATTATTCTTGTTTTCTACCTATTTAAATACAGAAAGCCATAGACCTGGTCACCAAGGCCACCGAGGAAGATCGGAACAAAAACTATGAAGAGGCTCTGAAGCACTACGAACACGGCGTTGAATACTTTCTTCATTCAATCAAATGTACACATCATCAGTATTTAGTTCCCTTAAACTCTCGATTCTTCTTACAACTCATTTGTCTAGCATGAATAAGTCTTCTGAACTAGCTTTTACTGACTTTGTTTTTCAAGATGTGAACGCTTTATTCACTGTTCACTTCATTTCACGGATCAAACTTATTTTCAGATGAGGCTCAGGGAGAACGGGCCAAGGAAAGCATTAGGACAAAATGTTTACAGTATCTTGACCGGGCTGAGAAGCTGAAGGAATATCTAAAGAAGGGAAAAAAGAAACCGGTCAAAGATGGAGAAAGTAATTCTAAGAGCGATGACAAAAAGGGTGACAGTGGTGATAGCGACAGTGACAGCGATCCAGAAAAGAAGAAATTACAAAGCAAATTGGAAGGGGCAATAGTTATCGAGAAACCACAAGTAAAGTGGAGCGATGTTGCAGGGTTGGACCTTGCTAAGGAAGCTCTCAAAGAGGCTGTTATCTTGCCCATTCGCTTCCCACATCTGTTTACCGGGAAACGTATCCCATGGAAAGGCATTCTACTTTTTGGCGTAAGTTTCACACCCAAAATACTTCAATTTATATTACATGTATACTTCTGTACCATTTTTCATACATCCCTACTGTATATGTATATTTTTATTCCAGCCTCCCGGTACTGGTAAATCATATCTAGCAAAAGCAGTAGCGACTGAAGCCAACAACTCTACTTTCTTCTCCGTATCTTCATCAGACCTGGTCAGTAAGTGGCTCGGTGAATCTGAGAAGCTTGTGAAGAATCTATTTGAATTGGCACGCCAACACAAGCCTAGTATAATATTTATTGATGAGGTAGATTCTCTCTGCTCCTCAAGATCAGACAACGAATCTGAATCTGCTCGCAGAATAAAAACTGAATTTCTAGTTCAAATGCAAGGTAAGAAGACCGTGAAGACATAGTTCAAAGAGCTCAGTTTTCCCAGTTTCATTTCGAGTTTGAATATAACACTCCCTTTGTTTCCTTCCAGGTGTCGGGACCGACAATGAGGGAATTCTTGTTCTCGGTGCAACCAATATACCCTGGGTATTGGACTCTGCAATCAGAAGACGTTTTGAGAAGCGAATTTATATTCCCCTTCCCGAAGAGCCTGCTCGTATGGTTATGTTCAAACTTCACCTTGGTAATACCGCTCATGTCCTATCCGAAGACGATTTTAAAAAATTAGCAGCCTCAACTGACGGCTATTCGGGAGCTGACATAAGCATCATTGTTCGTGACGCACTTATGCAGCCTGTGAGGCAAGTTCAAACGGCTACCCATTTTAAAAGAGTGCATGGGCCTTCTCCAAAAGATCCAACAATAATTGTTGATGATCTTCTGACCCCTTGCTCTCCGGGCTCACCTGGTGCAATCGAAATGACTTGGATGGAAGTTGACGGGGATAAACTCTTTGAACCTCCAGTCACAATGGTAAGGATGAGTTAGTTGATACATATAAATTTATTTGCTCATTTTATTTACAATTCTGTAAACAAAAGCATCATGCACAGAATTGTAGATGCATTTTTGTCTTTCTATTCAATGAGATTTTTGAACGACGATGCTGACGACTTTCAATTTTCATCAATTTAGAAAGATATGATGAAGTCATTGGCAACCACACGTCCGACAGTAAACGAAGACGATATGGCAAAGCTGGAGAAGTTTAAGGAAGATTTCGGCCAAGAAGGCTGAAGCAATCTACATCGCGGTTATAAAAGAATTTCACCCATAATTAAGCATACACAAAGTTATACACGCTTGCCTTATTCCGAATTAGGATGAAACACAGATTCAGCGTTTGTACGGAAAAAACAGTAAGAAACTGAAAAATAGTCTCACCAGATTTTCTTTAAAGTCCTTGGAAGAAACTCGACATATTTCTTTTGCTGTCGATGATATACAATTGAACTAAAATCATATGAATTACCAACGATGAGCATGAATGGCACCAGTTCTTGGGCGTAATTTTACATGTAATTATAATGTATAAATATTAAATACATAATATTATCTATCTGCGAAAATATTATAATTACGTTTGACAGAAATAAATAAAAATAAATTAACAACAAGTCATGTCAATGGTTGCAGTAAAATAATCTATAATTTTACGTACAAAATAGCTGCACTACTTACATGAAATTTATTCTCGGCATCGGTAATTAGTCAATTGCTTTTTTCTCCCTCTGTTTCCACATAGCTAAGAATCCCTGGATGTATATCTTAGAAAGTTATAGCCTTTGTTTATTAAATAATATTTTTATACTTCATTACGAGTTTTTACGTTAATGCAATTAATATCGAGTTGAACTTTCAAGTTATGTACTGAAGGTGTACATTATGGTATACTCATCGGGAATGAATTACAAATAAAATAGGCTCGAGGTATTCCGAAAATTACAAAATGAAACATTACCCGAACAGATTTTCATCCATTCATGATGTATATCAATGTGTTAATAATAAGTATAATTATTACTTGTACTATGTAAATTGTGTTTTTATTGTTAACTAAATAAATAACAAGTTATTATAATGTATTTGAATTAGACGGTTAACAGTTGCAGTTCAATAAACGCCTGAATTGTAAAAATATCACAAAATGAGAAATCCGGATTTAGCCGAAAAGGACCGTATACTTTTAAAGAATTCTAAACCAAGTTATGCAACGGCAAATTTGACATCGTTACAAGAAACTCGCACTCCCTTGCTCGGCAAGGTTAATAAATATCGATTTTTCATTACTTATATTGCGCTTGGTACCGCCCAACTGCATCGTGCAATAAATACGTATCCAATCTGTGTTATCATCTGGCAGGTATTCAAAAACTTCTTATACGCTCTCAAGTCGGTTATACTTGTTAAACTTTAACTGCTATAGCGCTTTTCGCTTATAGGTATAAGCGTTTTTGTCGCAAGTTTCAAAAGGTCAGCTGATATATGCATACTTCTGACGATGCTGCTAATGTGAATTACATAAATATACATATAATATGCTAAAATAATCTATGGCAGTAAGTAGAGATGCGTAAAATCGCCAGCGATTGATTCAGCAGAAATAAAAGTATACAAAGATACTGGTTTTGGTGAAACAGTTTGATTGAAATAGGTTCAAGAGAGATTATCTTCTTCAGCACTGGGTAGTTGCATTAGCATTTCAGCATTCAAAGCTGAAGAGGTTTCTTAAAATAACTTCAAACTTATATACATATAATAGTCACGGCGGACAGTGCCTTAAAAATTCAGAGTCAAAGTACGCGACAGTGATAGTAATATCATCACGAAATACTCTAACTACTTCACCAGGCAATGTCAATAATTGGGACAACTTTCCATGGTCTATACCATACTCGGTACCTCCGAGCGCATTTCGTAATAAATGCGTAGCTGCATTACGGTCCAGTGGTTTTTTTTTCAGACCATCTTTACGCTGCAGTAGCATCTCGTTAATTTCTGATAGCTTCATGTTTTTTCTCGGGAGTTTCAGCGGACTCAGTGTTACTTTTCCGCTCATGTGCTCACCGACAAGTCTGACTGCTTCCAAAGGCGATATCAAGTCCCACAATCCATCGCTACCAATTATCAGAAATTTATCTCTTGGGGTCAATCTGTGATAGTGTACTTCTGGTTTAGCAGTCAGATACGGAGGAGTATGGTAATTCGGAGGGATAGCACTTTCACCAAGATACGGCACCACAACATCCTTCAATATCTCTTTACTCCATTTATATCTGAAGTCTCCCATAGCACGCAGAGGTGCAAGTTGACCAAGGAGACGCTCCATCTTTATTACAGTAGATCGTTCATTGTTTGGATGCTCAGATAAAATTCTTTCTACTTCTGTACGGTTGTCACTGTTATGTTCCACCGTCATCATCTTGGCTGACCATGCATCATTTTCTGCGAATAAGAAACAAAATTATTCTATCTTCAGTATTTTCGGATTGTCAAGTTCTGTCGACACTTTGTCAATCCATTGACGGATTGGTATTCTAGATGGATTTCTTTAGACAGTTTATATTCAACTTGGATGTAACGAATGAATTTTTAATTTTAAATATATTTTACATATGTATGTAGCACCTGAAAGTACGCCAAGCACAGCTTGGCAATCTCCAAGACCAGCAACATGCAAATGAGGTCCGTCTATGTGGGCTATTACAGCCACGGCACCAGACATTGCAACGGCGAGTGTCCTTGCAGCATCTTTTCTGCTTAGTTTCATCAAGGCTTCGCAGGAAAGATCGTTATCCAATTTAAGAAAGGCATTTTCAAGAGCTGTTTCCATGTGAAATTCTTTCGTGGATCCATGCTCGACCAGCTCTTTGACGAATGAAAAAAAACTTGCTTGATACAGTTCCCGGATATCAGCGACAAGCTCTACTTTATCGTTGAAACTTTCTATCAGTTCCAACCTCCTATCATCATTCTCAATCGATTGGAGATACTTTTTCAATATCTCAGTGGGAAGTAAGCATGCAGAGATGTAGTGGAACAGTCGTTTCGAAATAACCTGAGCACAGGCACCACCACCGTGACCATCAAATACTCCCAACAACGTGCCTAATAAAAGAAATTTATTCATTGTTCGTTTGATTTTTTTTTCATGTAAAAACAACAAAATATACAGCAATGCTGCAGGTGTTTTTACTGCTATTTCGTCTGTCTTAAATAGTTTTCCCGAACACAAGACCCACGATTCAATCAACAACTATTGAGTTAAAAAATTTCATGCAATTCTTTAAACATGCTTGGAATAAGTCTGATATACCACACACATCGACACTTCTAAATTGTTATTACAATATATTATTATGCTCGTGGAACAGATTACACTAAAAATGTCAAGTATTATGAATTCACGTAATATTTACCTTTTGTTAAGAGACATTGTGCTTCGGATCTGGTATCCTCTATAGGATTATTAGATGCCAGTTGATTTGAGTCATAGCATTTAATCGAATTTGGACCATCAAAATCTTTGGCATACTCATTGGCTTGTAATATAGACGTCACCTAAAATGTAAATGAGAATTGAATAACCGTTAATTGAATAACAGCGGTAAAAATGTACTAATCTGTATTAGAATCAAGTAGCAACAAAAATATGTGCCATGTGGAAAGCATGACTATGAGCTCAATTAATTTTCAAATACATGAGTGATAATTGTTCGTTTGTCTCTTAAGATTCATGCCTTTGATAGCAACTGCATGATCTAAAATAATTTCAGAGAACGTTCGTACCTCTTGAGGAGTGAGACGAGGTAGGGTGGCGTAGAATCGCTGTTGAGTTTTATCGACTGGATATTTGATGTGCCTGGTACCGACGTTGGTGCAATTTAAAACAAGTCGGGGAGCACAACTACGGAGTACCATCCTATAGACCTTACAGATAATGATTTCGTATCTTCTACAGGGTAGACTTTTGTTTCAAAATAAATAAAAACTGTTTACGGTACCGCCACTTTTCCAGCACATTTTTTTCAAATTAGGCACACTGGAAGAAGGTTAGAAGGTTCGTGAATTTGTCACACTTGGCTGACTGATGAATTAAAATTACGCTAATTTACGTTACTATTGGCAGATTCAACACTGTTTTTCTAGGGCATTCTCACCCTGCGAGTTAATAAATAGAAAATCTTTCGAGTCTTAAAATAGGTAACAATTTCAGCGACTGACCTCGTCTCTTGCTCCGATCCTCGGACGAGCACGGGGTCGGAAGATTGTGTTCGCGCAAATATTTGTTGCTAACTTCAAGCCTGCAATCAGTGGTTCCCAACTGATATTCGCAAATCCGTATTTGAAATTAGAACAAGAAAAAATGTGCAACGACTACCGCGTTGACTATTACGGTCATTAGGAAGTATAAAAATAGTTATTAGTATGGAACAAACCTCGTCTAATACTTCACCGTTGAGTTACCTGTTGCCATAACTTGTGATTTTGAATTTGGCGGGCTCCATTCAATGGTGCTCACTGGTGGCGCTGCTCGTGGTTTTTTGGCGGAACTAATCGATGTGTGTGTGGCGTCACCTACATAATTCTATTGTAAACGCGACAATTTCGACAATATTTATGATCCAGTGTGCTATCTAGAGCGATAATAGAGCTCTGATCTGCCTCGTAGGATTCAAATTTGATAGCTGTTTAACGGCCAGCGATGCTTACCGTTGTTTGTTTGGCTCTAATCTTACCCTCAACAAATGGTGTGAATTTTACTAAAAGTGAATATATACCATCAACAGCGTATAGGAATACTGGAGCGAGACCAGGACGCGTAAATAAGGTATGTTACAGTGGTAAAATGAGATATAAATAAAATCAAAGCGGGTGGTCAATTATATGTATACAAATTCCAGGGGTAGCGTTTACGTCGGCGACACAATAACTGAACGATGGTTTTCAACCGTAAAGATCTCGCGAAAGCGTTTTCGCCGAACAAATTGAAGGTTCACGCCCGCAAGCGGCCTACGGCGGGTAACCCCTCGCAAAAAAGTACGACAAACGGCGTCGCTCCAAACTCCGTAAAAAACGAGGCGGGAGGCTCGCAGGCAGCAAACGTGAGAGTAATCGTTCGCGTACGTCCTGAGAATGAACGGGAATTGCAAGGTAATCAGAGAATCATCGTCAAGACAATAGACGACAAGATGCTGATATTCGATCCGAAAGCCGAGGAAAATCCGTTCTTCTATCAAGGCGTTGCACAGAAGGGCCGTGACCTGCTCAAAAAGCAAAACAAAGAGATGGAGTTTATTTTCGACAAGGTGTTCGACTCTACGGCCACAAACCTGGACGTCTTTCAAGGCAGCACCAAGAATATCATATCCAATCTCCTCGATGGCTACAACTGTTCCGTTTTTGTCTACGGTGCAACAGGCGCTGGAAAAACTCACACGATGTTGGGGGGTGACGGGGATCCAGGCATAACTTATCTCACTATGGCTGAACTTTTTGCAGAAATCAATGAGCAAAGTGAACAGAAGGAGTTCAATCTAGGAGTGAGCTATCTTGAAGTTTACAACGAAAATGTTCAGGATTTACTCAATAAATCTGGACCTCTGCACATCAGAGAAGATGGAAGGTGTGGCATCATGGTAGCCGGACTGAAAATTATGTCTATAAACAGTGCCGATGAATTACTGGCCCTCTTGGCAAAGGGGAATAGAAATCGGACGCAGCATCCGACTGACGCTAATGCGGAGAGCAGCCGAAGCCACGCGGTTTTCCAGGTTTATGTCAAAGTGACAAATAAGTTGGACGGTCAAGCAAGGCAGGTAAAATTATCGATGATTGATTTAGCCGGCTCTGAACGGGCTTCTGCGACCGGATGTAAAGGAGCCAGATTCAAAGAGGGGGCTAACATCAACAAATCTTTGCTGGCACTCGGCAACTGCATCAATAATTTGGCTGACGGTCTGAGTCACATTCCATACAGAGACTCAAAGCTGACGAGACTATTGAAGGATTCACTGGGTGGAAATTGCCAGACTGTCATGATAGCCAATGTCAGTCCCTCAAATTTAAGCTATGAAGACACGTACAATACTTTGCGATATGCTAATAGAGCAAAGAAGATAAAGACAAACATGAAGAAGAGTGTTGTATCTTGCCAAATGCATATTACAGGGTATATCAAGATGGTGGAGGAACAAAAGAAGGAGATTGAGACCCTTAAGCGGAAGTTGGTGGAAGTTCAAACCAGCTCAGCTGCGCCTCTGGTTAGACAAGAAGAAGATTTATCCGAATGGCATATAAGGATATCGCAATTGTACGAGAAAAAGAGAGTCTTGAACACTAAGATCCTTTCACTCGAAAGTATGGACAAAATATTGTGCTGCAGAATAGAATATAAAAAGAAGGCAAACTCCAGATTACGCGCCTTAAGTTTTGACGTTGATGCTGTGATTCCTGATGAAGTTAACTCTAGTGGTAAAACACGTGTTAACAAATCGATGTGCTTCTTTAAGAGGCAGAGAGAGAGTATAAAAATTCAAATGGATGCTGTGTGGAATGAGCTACGAGAAATTGAAACTGAACTTCATAATTTGAATCTCGAAATAGAATCAAACGGTCTTTCAAATAAATTGGCTGATAAAATAATAATCTGCAGAAAAGACATTAATCATTCCATAGTTGAACAGCAACTGGAACATTCGAAGAAACTTTCTAATCTTCAAGAGTCCGAGATACTTTCTACAGGCAACATCGTTC
Source organism: Diprion similis (assembly GCF_021155765.1). Lineage (NCBI taxonomy): Eukaryota > Metazoa > Arthropoda > Insecta > Hymenoptera > Diprionidae > Diprion > Diprion similis. The sequence goes on from NC_060107.1 coordinate 2,332,172, forward strand.
AGCTGGTGGGTAAAACTTTGGTCAGATTTTTCAACCTGATGCACGGGTATGGGACGATTACTGATCCGATGAGAGAAGAATTCAAACAGCTTATCAAAACATCTGAAGGAGTTAAGAGCATCAAGTGGTCAGATGAAGAATTAACAATGGAAGAAAAACAGTTTCACAACTTTGGATCTCTCAGTATTGAGCAGCTTGATAATCCTCTGCAATACGAATCACCACCGTCACCAATGGTATTACTAGAGGATGACGAAAATCCAAATGATAGCGTAATAAATTCAACGTTTGATACTGTTCCCACAGAGGAAGATCTGGCCAAGTCGAATAACATGACAATTACGGTCGATGCAAAAGAGGCAAGTTTGATAGAAACAGAAAGCGAGGATTGTGGAGATGAAATAACTGGTGAGAAGGGAATTGATACGGAAAAGTTGAACAATACGTTTAATTTGGTCGAAAATAAAGCTAAGAAACGTGTTTTAATGGATAAAAATCACGTGACGAGCAAACCGACGGTGAATAAACTGGCAAAGAAACTAACGCCGCAAAAGAATCAGAAACCTTTGCGGGAAAATAACAATTCCACTGGCAAGGAGAACAAGACTGTCACCAAAAGCGTTATGAGCGCTAAGAGTATTGCTATTTTGAACAAAATGAAAGCTGAGCGGATGAAGAATTTACAATCCGCCATAAACGAACCATTCAGCGATAACCCTACTTTGGCCCATACGAAGACGGTGCGTCTAAAAGACAAGAGAGGCTTGTTGTCCAGCTCGCATCCTTACAACAGACCTAGTGCTAAGCAGAAGTAAGTTCTATTTTAAATCAGTATTTTTGGTAAGCATTTTTAAAATGCTCTTATATATGTATGTATGTACCTGGAAAACCTCGATAGAAAAATTATTAGCCGAGGTATTTGTTCGATTTTCCAAAATCATTACGATCTAGTACCTCTAAAGTGTGAATGAAAAACATATTCTATAAAAATCACACCACAGAGCTTGACTAAAATTTTTTCGTATTACCGGTTAAAGTTTTTTGAATCTCATTCACAAAAGTAATTGTTTTAGATTTAACTCAGCGCTGCCATCTTCACGGGTTCCCTGGTAATCCTACGAGCTAGTACAAACGTTTCTTTGATATGCATTTTTACCCAAGTAAAAACTTATACAATTCAGAGTCAGTATAGAATTTTTATGCAAAAAACATTGTGTAATTGCTAGTTTTAAACTTGGAAGATTAGAATAATATTATTTTTTCTACTCCAATCACGTGATACCAGGTGTAGAGTTGAGACCAATATTTTTGTTAATTCCAAACAATGAGCTGCATATGCAAATATTACGATTCTCATGAAGTACATAAATAATTACCTGAGCGTACGAGAACGTGGGAATTATAAGTACCGTACAATGTAATATTTACATAGCTTAATAATTGAATTGAACTCGTAATTTCGTAAAAAAAAACTGGCGTGGCGACAAAATATTAGTTTTCATGTTTTCTCCATAATACGTGTGTTTGTCCACGTTATTTGGGTTCAAAATTTTATCGCCGATGATGAAGATATGTAAAAATTTCTGAATTAATTAATACCGGTATTACTTTATGTTAATAACACATTAAACTTTATTGACTACAATAATTATAAATATTTGATAGTAGTTTTATATATGTATATGTATAATGTAAAGAATTTATTAATATAGATGTTGTATTGTGAAAAGAAAAAGGATTAACTCATATTTCTTTAAATTACGTACTTGACTTGATATTACTTTTCTAAGAGCTTAAGGACGCAAGATTTAAAAAAAAATAAAATACCTATTTATAATGATTATTTCTGAAAAATACGTGACGTTCTTTTCTCGTGCAACAATAATAAATAAAAGTCTGAAGCTTACGAATTACTCAGAGATAATATTTCAAACTTGATGCGATAAATTCTACAATCACTTTGGTTAATTATCCACTCAGGATTAAACATTTTTCCACTAGCGCTCTCAGTAAAAATTATTTTATATAGATGATGTGCTTCAAATTTTTCAACCAAAACTGATTGTGTTGATATGAAATATGTGAATTGGAATTATTTATCGGATTATGTATTACTAATAATCAAGAATATAATTGATCAGTTTTCACACTGTATTTTCACTCGGCTTTTCTTCAGATATTTTTTCATTGAACTCCTGAAAATAATAATAATCAGTCTTATAATCGAATAGGATTAATGAATAAAGTAAACGATTATAAAAATTTTTCACAGTTTGTCAAACTCAATTCTGGCGCGTAAGACATAATAAACAATTCTTGACGCAGTAAAATGAGTTAGACCGAACTGCTTGATCATATCTACAGAAAATATCCTGAAAACACTTGGAAAATCATGAAAACTCACATAACGTTCCATCGCGTGAAATACTCGCTCTGCAATGTCCTGAATGCTAGCCTCCAGTAATTGCCGACTGCTAACAATCGTGGGAATGATGGATCTTGATCGATCGAATAAAGAAACAAAAGATTGTATCAAGAATGCCAAAAATGCCAGTGAAGCCAGGATGCTTATGGGGTCGAATCCTCTGCAATAATCAGAAGTAAATTATCTATTCACGTTATCCACGATTCTAACGACTTTCAGGTCGAAACAGGATATTGAACTCACAGAAACGCCGGTACATATGTGTGAGCTGGTGCGGCTGGAGCTCCGTAAGTGTTGTAGTAGCTTCTTGGCTTCACTTCGTCATAGTAAGTTCCTTTTCGCCTCTCTGAGGTGCTGCTTGAAAACGTGGAGAAATCTTGCAAAGGGACTCTGAACCTTTCCACGAGTTCGCAGAGCGTCAAACTCTTGCATGCCCTCAAATCTTTTAACGCTGTTAAAAATGCCGAGTACAAGTCTGTTGTATACGGATAATCTGTTGTGCGAGCTTTCTCCGTCTGTTGTCCGACGATTGATCCCCAGAGTTGAAAGGTTGTCAGTAATCCAATCCACAACATTTTCATCTGAGAATGAATATGCAAAACTTAAATTTGTATTCAATTTAAACACAAGGCGATATGAACTTTGCCGATGCGTACCGAATTGCATTCCATCAGGCACCAGCAAATTCGAACACTGCACCTCTCATTATAGTTTGTTCTTTACGACTGGGATGTTGGAAACGAAAAGAGTAGCTCCAAACTGGGCAATGTAAGATGTGTATATACATATATGTATATATAGGTATACCTACGTATGACGAGAGGCAATTAGGCATACTTGGCTCGCTCCACTTGTCTGTTACGCTCTTAGACACACGATCGTTTATGTGAATTTGGGTGCGTCCTCTGTGACGACTATTATGAATAGGTCTGTTCTGTTTACCTAAGGATGACATTCTAATAGCACAATTTCATTGTGGTTGGCCAATGAGCCTTGAGTAACATCGGGGTGCACGAGCTGGAAGCTTTGCATAAGTGAAAAATTTCCGTCACATTCTAACTGTTAGTCTCAATTGGAATTGATGTTCAAATAATAGCTCTGATGTTCCAAACACATGTGAGAAGGACTCCTCTGAATCTATTTGTACTTAGTGACCCCTCTGCTTTATAAATAATTTACCACTGCCAATATTCTTGGTTTACTGATTAAAATTAAAGTGATCATGGGAAAGAAATTACTCTTTTAAATGCTACCGATTTATTCATACTTCAAAACGACACTATAAGTCGTTGATTTAGTTCTGTTCCTCCCCCTGTAAGGAAAGCATGTTTTTAACTGCCTCCTTGTATTTGTTTAGTGAATATTCATCCTCCCCGTTATTTATCAGGTCAGAAACCGCGATCTTATACTCTGTAGCGTGTGGAATAGTTTCATAATCGTTATCTGTTGGAGGTTCTGGCCAACAATATAGTGTTATTAATCCATCTCGGCTCTTGCTCTTGTCCCAATCGTAATACTCCATGTCAGCTTCAGATTTCTCAGCTTCCCATGGCTCTGTGCGCTGTTAAAGAAAAGATAACAACATACATCAAGAATTTTCTGTTTTCATCGGCAGTAAAATCAAAAGCTTCGACAGTTGTCATTCTCCGGGTCTAAAAAAATTACTCACCCAAGATTCGTGGTATACGGCAGTTAACAGGTACTGGGTGTAATCGAAATTTTGTTTTCTAGTCGGGCATCGGTCAGAAGTGATAGTGAGCACATCGTTTTCCGGATTGTACCTATCTCCGACTAGTCGAAGTAGTTTATCTCTAGCGTGCTGGTCTAAATTTAAAGTAGATAGTTTTAGCCTGATTGTAACAACTCTGGCCAAGGGTTCTCTAATCGTTGGAGAAGAGTAGCAGTAATCTGAAGTAAGCACTTCAACTGGAAAGTGCTTCTCGCATTTTTCATCTGTTTCTAGCCCAGCAGGCCATGGAGTGCAAAATTTTTTCAAAGCTTCACACTGTCTTTTTATAACAGGTGGAGTCAGATGGAGAAAATTAGGTATCTTCATAAGCTCTGCATTTCCATACTTGTCGGGCGGAGCTGCGTTCTTTAAGGGATATCCTTGACGCACAGGCAAAGGTACCGTTGCTGGGTGGAAACTGCGAGCAGCAGGCCAGACCGCACCCCAATCTTGGTCAAATTTCATTACAGTCGTTCGAGGCGGAGGTACTTCCAGTCGTCGAATTACTCGGTATTGTTTCTCCTCTTCTGCGTCTGGTTTTAATTTGAGGACTCGGAATTCATCTGAAATATTTTCGTCAGGACATGAAATTAAAAGTTGGAATCTTTCATATAAATCTCGCTCATTGCCAGGAAGAAATATTGAAGGTACTACAAATCATACTAAAAAGCCTCGATTCTATAATCAAGGATGTACGTAGGTATTGTAAGGATAAGTGATTGAGGATTTTCTGATATTTATCACTGTATGTACAGAAGGCAAAAATAGTAATGATAGGGTCGGAGTACGAGTAAAGCAATTACTTCATCTATTTAAAAAACTTAAACAAGATTTGCGGCTGAAAGTGAGGTTAAGGTAAATTTAAAGGACTTACCTGATGCAACGGGACTCAGGGGCTCAAATTTTGTTGCAAATGACGAAGTTAAACTTGATATTTTTGCTATTTCCCGTGCATTTTTCACTCGTAATCGTGTGATGATCGACATTTTGCTGATTATCTTAATTCTCCATTTACCTTAACCTCAAAGCACCAACAAGTCAATTCAAGCCTTGACTCGAGTGTGGCGATAATATCGAATATCGATTAGTTGCACAATCGACTTAATACAGATCGATACTTTGTTGGAATTTACAATATTTGAATTTGATAATCTTATGCTTGAGATTCTACTCTGCACACGAAATTGGTATTTATCTCCTTCTATTAGAACCCGTCTCTTCGTTCAAGGCTTCAAATGCTCTGTATCTAAATATATGAATCCATTATTTAGAAACCAGCTGCATTTGATTCGCGCTGCTTCTCGAGTCATTTTTAGACCTAATGTCTGGATGGTGATTTCGTGAAATTAAAGATTAAGACCCTTGGCATTTCAGAATTAATCTAAGGAGAGCCAGCATGTAATTTTTCCAAAATTATAACAGTCGATTAAAAATGTACGCAGTACGACACAGTAACCGTATAATGTTATATACTTACGACGGATCAGTATCATCTGCACTGACCATTACGGATGTGGTGGAATTTCCTTTTAAAACCATGCGGTCAGTTCAAGCTCATGAAATCGAGATGCTTGTTATCGAATGTTGCTTTATAACCAGTCGAGGTGTGGTCGGTGTTTTTCTCGGTGCGATTAATTGTAAGCCGTGCTACTTGAATATTAAAATTTATTACGGAACCACTCGTGAAGTTGATCAGGATATACTGCAGCTATAGGTACGTTACTTCAAACGCATTAACAAATGATACGAATCTCTCGAATTGAAAGTGTAATTTATCGGGGACGCCTTTTCATTTAGACGTTACAAGATATTCGTTGCAAATTGAACTTCATCCCACACTAAACTTCTATTTTTACTCTTATTCTATTTCGTTTGTCTTGCAGAATATTAGTTCTGATTCTTAACTACTGTATTGGTAATTCAGAACGATGGAGGATGAATTCCAGCGTCCGATTGCTCAGAACTTATTTCGTCAATCATCGATAGAAACCCCGCTGGAACCTTGCATTCCACCGGATTTAGATTCCGGGAATGAAGACAAGCAATCAACGTCCGCAAATAAGGTTTCGCAGGGGTTGACTACCGGGAAAAATACAACTTCGAGGCCATCGGCAATAAACAACTTGCGCAACCGTTATGAAAATATTGGCCTAATTAAGGTAAAGCCTACAAATAACGCGGACCCGAAAAGAGCTATACCTGAGCTCGTTCCAACACCAGATAAAAGCAAGAAAAAACCGACAGTACCGGCAAAAAACAATAAAGCACTCGAGGGAAAATCAAAAGAGAAGAAACCTGCACCAGCTGTAGCACCCAGAAAAGAATCTCTACAAAAACCAGCATCAACTGCAGTAGGAGCTAGTAGCGCATCATTGATAGCTGAATTGAAAAGTCATTGTGATAAATCTAGTCAGGATGACGAATTGCAGGCGAATTCGAAGCAACCGCCTGTGAATCCGGTAGCAACGGTAAATTCAGCTACAACGATAAACCAGGATGTTTCAGAGTCAGCCCAAGTCGAGACTCAAGCAAGTGTTGCAAAAAAAGGAGACCAAGAATCACGTACTTCAGGAAATAAGACTGGTGCAGTTGCGCCTGTTAGCACAATAAAAGGTAACGAAAAATGCAACTATCGTTATTTTCCGGGTTAAAATCGAGTGATATCACACAGTTTGCTATCGCTGGTGGAAATTACACTGAAAAACCTAATCGAATGATAGTGAAATTTAATATATTCAAAATTTTCTACCGCCATGTCTGATTGCCGATACTTAGGCGGTGGTCGCTTGATAGCGCCTAAGGATAGGCAACCGTTCATACGGCGAATTGTCACGCAACTAGAGACTAGAGTCTGGTTGCTAATATTTAGGCGTTGATACAGACTTTCCGACTAGCGCCTAAGAACAGACAACCGCACATTCGGCGAATTGTCACGTGTATATTTATCTAGCTTGTCAGGCTGTCAGAGCCATAAATAGGCGGTGGGAGGGGGAGATTCCTCCCACATGTGTGAAACGCCGTAGGATTTTTTTTCCATCCGTGTAGATAATTTTTAGCGCGGCCCACAAACTGTTGACCTGAGTATAGATAATATGTGCTCACACCTATATCGAGTGAGGGCATGGTGAAAGAGTATCGTTTACGTTAGTGTTTTTTCTGTTGCACCATCGTCTTGCCTTGTCGCGCGCCCTGCCCATGCAGCATTTCCAGTAATGGCGTCACCACGGCCAAAATCTCCTCGACCTGTGCCAGTGTCAGCGAAGAAAGATGAAAAGGAAGAAAGTTTTTGGGAAAAAATCGGGACCCTTGGTCGGAAGAAGCGGATCAAGGAAGGTAAGAAATAATTGGACTGACTTAACCTATTTTTACTTGCTCGTCTCTCTCGTCGTCTCGACGTCTTTTCCTAATAAGGTCGAGACGACGATGACGATGATGATGAATCGTATTCGCTTTTGCTTTAATTGGTTAGATCAGATTGTTGTGTTCTTTTAATTCCATTTTGTTGTCACAACACTCGTATTATTTCTAGGTCTGACACGATTAGGTAGCAATATAGTGGTTTCGGCCTATTTCTACGGATTAACATTTTCAGACAACATTAATAATGCAATTCACATTTTACATCAGTTCAAGAGGTGCAAGAGGAGGGTAAAAATGCAATCGATTCACCTGGGCTAGCTGCCAACCCAGATATGCCACCGGAAGAATATACTCTCGATGAAAACGAGGAAAGATCAATGACAGAGCCTAGGTCCTTGGAGGATCCTAAATTGCAGGAGCTAATTTACGTGCTTATCGAATGGATTAATGACGAACTTGCAGACCAGAGAATCATCGTCAAGGATATAGCAGAGGATTTGTACGATGGCCAGGTTTTGCAAAAACTTTTAGGTAATGTAGTAATGTATTTTGTTTTGTCGGTATACGTGTGTGAAAAAAAAAAACAGTGAAAATAATAGCCAAAAACTATTATTCTTGCAGAGAGATTAACCGGTGAAAAACTAGACGTACCGGAAGTAACACAATCTGAGGAAGGTCAAAAGCAAAAGCTGGCTGTAGTATTGTCAGCTGCAAATCGAGTACTGAATCGTTATCCGCCTTACAAATGGAGCGTTGATTCTGTACATTCCAAAAATATTGTATCTATTTTACATCTTCTGGTCGGATTGGCGAGGCAATTCCGTGCACCAGTAAGGCTGCCTGAAAGAGTAGCGATTCAAGTAGTTGTAGTACGAAAGAAAGATGGTCAGCTGATCCACAGGACAGTGCGGGAAGAAATCACATCCACCTATGAAGATTTGGGAATGCGGTGCGAACGCGACGCGTTTGACACCCTGTTTGATCACGCCCCCGAAAAACTTGCAGTCGTTAAAAAGGTGGGCATTATAATATGGTGGCTTTATTATTTTATACTTAGAGTAATGATAAGGCCATAAAATTTCTGCTTTTGTCTCACAGTCGCTGGTCACGTTTGTCAACAAGCATTTGAGCAAAGTGCACTTGGAAGTAACGGAACTGGACACTCAATTTCACGACGGAGTATTCCTCACGTTACTTCTGGGTCTTTTGGAGGGTTTCTTTGTGCCACTGGGCAGTTTTCACCTAACTCCAAAGACGCATGACCAGAAAGTTCACAATGTATCTTTCGCTTTTGATCTGATGCAAGAAATCGGACTTCCTAAGCCCAAAGCTAGACCCGAGGGTGAGCTTCTGTTAATAAAACTAGTGATTAGTTCGGATCCGTATTTTTTTTTTTATCAACCGCTTTTTATCAACTCTGTAATTCTGTTGTAGATATTGTCAACTTGGATCTGAAGTCCACCCTTCGTGTTCTGTACAATCTCTTTACAAAGTATAAGGGGATGAATTAATGTTTATTATTTATTTGGCAAATGCTACACTGCTATCCTTATCCTGATCTAGTTTTGCAGCAGCTGGAGTAGATTATACAAATACTTAGTTTGGATACCGGAGCAGGTAACATTTTGCTTCTACAAACTCGAATGTAAATTAATAATGTTATACATAATTTGACTAACCAAAGAAGATATTTTTCGCTTAGTTGGATATATCTATGTAACAAATTCTCGCTGTAGGAAATTTCACACAAAGATTTCCTGCATAAGCATATAAGAAATTCTTAATATTTTTTAATGTACGCAATACGCGCGAATGTTCAAATACTCGCGTGTACTGCAGACTGCAGTTTTTAAATGCTAAATCTCGACTTTTCTGGTGCCTTTTTTAGTATCAAGTAAACTGATACTAAATAACAATCACAGTGTCTTCTATAATCCCGTAAAATTTTCAAATGTCTATAATAGTTTTTAGAAATACTTATACCTGTATATCGTAACATTGCTTACATTTATTTACACTACAATATATCGAATAAATTTGTTTAACTAAAAACTGTGTTTTTTCAGTCAAAAAAACTTCTCTTTTACCTTAGTATCGGATAACATGCAACGCCCACGACCAAGACAGAAAAATGTTTACTATTTGGTTTTTTTTTTTCTTATCTTTCTCTCAGGATAATTAGCTAGAGTTGCAGTGAAAACGATACCGCACGTACGCGGAAGCGCCACGATCAACCTTTTACGTATGAGAATAGGTCAAGTTTCGATTGAAATCATACAGCAAGTTCATACAAGTTCAATTTCAAGCAATTTCTATCTCTTATCCTATTACAAGCAGTTGCTTTCTATCCTTGCGCGCCTCTTCCAGCCGCTTATTCTATACTTTTGATATGAAAATTCCCTCTCCATTTATATCTGTATATATTCCTACTAGTTGGTAGGAACATATGGGGCATTCGTTCGATTTTAAGGAAAGCGTTTCGTCGACGATTGCACTCAAATTATAAAATACTGGATTAGTTATCACGATGTTAATTGCCTCTTCTAAGAAAGAAATCGTTTCACAAAAACTATCGTTTATTCAGATATGCGGGATTACTAAATTATTACTATAGATTTGATTGTACGTAGATCACGAAAGGGATACAAATCACCTGCTAAACTGTGATTTTTGTTCGAAATTTCACCTTGAATTTCGTGCCGTCTTTAATGTAGGGACGTGCAGGCTAACGACCTCCGGGTATGATATTATACCTAAAATTGTAAATTACGTTTTCCACAGAACATGATTAGAATAACGTTGAGGTTCTTCGCTAATCAAAACTTTGCTCATTGACGTACAGAGATTCGAATTGAAGTTAAACATTCTAATTAAGGTCATCTCACCACTACCTTAGAGCCTTACGGAGCTCAGTTGATGCACTCGAAAGAGGATTGAACAATTTTGAGATTCTTCCTCGATTTTCGTATCTAAATACTAAATAGCAAACTCACATATTTCAAAATTGTTTTATTTGACCCTTAGGCCGCTGGAAAATCTAAATATAGGTGCTGTGGAGCAATCTATCAAAAGTCTTTTAAGGTTGTTGATTACGAATCTGAACTCAAAATTTCTAAATCCAAGATGGCAGACCAAAATCCGTAAAGTCACTCGATTCGAACGAAACTCGGTAGTCGGGGGTTTTCGAATTCACTGACCACGAATTTGAACTCGAAATTTCAAAATTCATCATGGTCGATCCAATATGGTTGCATAGTTACTTTTTGGATTTTTGTCCGCTATATCGAATTTCGAAAATCTGATTTTAGATTCGTTATCAGCGACCCCAACACCCCACATCCAGGCTTATGCAAATCTACAACTTTTGAATTTTTCCCTACCCTATAGCTTATCAAATCCCGGTAGTCTACAAGTTAAAAACCTTGGAAATATGGTATAATCTATATTTATCCGATTGAAATCTGTGATCGACTGCGATTGTGCTGACCCTGATCGCAGTACGGTGATAAAAACATGAAGTTAGGAATCCGCTTGGTACTGCTCGGCACCTTTTCACAGCAGGACTTAAAACGTTTACAGGCCTAAAGATTTATGGCAGTCTCTTTCTTGGTATTGCCGAGCATATAATTCTCCACCGATATACCAATACACAAAAGTACATTTGAGATATGTAAATTGGAATAAAAGTTGGTGAAATATCCTTCAGAAGATAGGAAATCGGATACATCTGCAGAGAGAACGCGGTGCCGAAGACACAGATAGACCAAGTTATAAGGTATCAAGACACGCTCCTCTATGTTATATTATGCTCTTCTCGCGATGTTTCTCGTGGTCGATCAGAGTTAAGGCAAAGAAAGAATAAGAACCTGGGATTCACAATTGGCCTCTTCTCAGACCACGCAAAGGTTCGATTGCCAATCGATTATCTATATAGAAAAAGGCATGTAGTTGTTTATCAGGTGAGCAAAAATAGAAAATAGAGAAAGGATTGTGTAGCACTGCGTTCCCGAGCCAGAAATGTGTAGGTATGGGTTATTTATGCTTTACGTGCAGGACAACTGCACAAGCGATATCAGCGGGACACGCGATGTCGCCGAAACCTCTCACGCCTATCCTATCTAGTCTTGGTCGTGCCTTTGCCTCGACCCTAAGCCTTGCCACAGGAAACTATTCCGCCAAGTGGGTGCTGGAGGATCGTCGAAGTCCTTTTTTTCGCCGTCGAGATCAACGTTTGCTGCAGAAAGAGCTTCAAGGCATCCGACCGTCATCATAAAGTGTACTAAACCCGCTTCTTCTGCATGTGAAACTTGAACATTTATGACCGATAATTGATCGTTTCCGGTTTGAGTTGTGAAAATGACGGGAACAGTGAGTTTTCTGGAAAAATCCTCCAGACAGGATTCTCAACTAGAGAGTTTCGCGTCCGTTGATTCGGAGGAACGGAAATCACCGGTCATGCAAGGAGTTAATGGCGAACGGAAGGAAGCCTCGAGGAAAGTGAGCCTATTTGCGATCTACGCAAAGATCTTCCGGGTTATGCTGGCCAGGTGGGTCCAGACTACCGATCCTAACGAAGAAAAATATATACGGGAATTGGAGGAACTCGTGCTGCCGAGCAACGAAGAGTGGCGTCGTCAAGTTTATTATCGTCTGGTGGATCTGCAGCGTGAAATCGACGCCGAAGGTGACGCTGCGGAGTAAGAAACTTAAAGGACGCGAAGACACCGGAGAGTTGAGATCTCTGGTGTCCGGCGGCTAAATAATTATGATCATATTTTCTCAAGACCGCTATTATGGTTTTTCCAATTCTAATCCAACTCCAATTACATGCGCTTGTCGAACAGCACTTGTCTGAAGCTGAAGCTATAGCGCGATTCCATTGTTGGTTGAATCGATTCGTTAGTTAGCCGATAAATCCCAATTTCATGCGTTTCACGATTTTATACCCAGATGGTTTTAAAAACCAAACCGTCCGACCAGGATTAGGGTTCTAAATCCCAGCTCTGCACCACACTTCGAAAGTTTCATCCTCGTGTCAAAAAAACATCCGATCGGCAATTCTGCGGGCAGACACGATCTTACTCCAAATGCCTAACCGGGATAAGGTTAACAATAAGTGACCCGATGATTGATCGACGAAACACGCTCATCTCTGACCCAGTAGCTGCACGACGACGACGTTACGTCCGCTTAATCGCGGTCAACTGACTCACTCCTCTCTTTATTTTCGTCTTTAAATTGCATCAATCTGCTGTAAAGTCCTCTCCTGTTGGTCTTTCATTCATGTAGCTTTCGTCACGCGAAAGGCAGACAAATTGAGGAATTTGCGATGACGTGTTTACCGTCCATGCATGTATAACTCTGCAATCTCCCAGGATGGAGGCTGACGCGGATAAAGAGCCAAAGGACAACAAGGAATGGGAATGGCAGCCAACGCCGGGTGCCAGTGGATATCCTTTGCGTCCTAAGGGACGAAGGGATACCTCGGCTGGTTCCTGGGAGGCGATCGTAAGCGCGGGTGGCTCGATGACGGAGGCTTGTATCCAGCCGGGATGGCGAGTCGGTGATTTAATCCTGGCATCGAAGGTCCTTCAGAAACAATCCTCACCACCGACTTACACCGACGAAGCAGAGATGCGACGAGTCTTCGGCCTTGTTTACGACGTCCTACGATGTAAGATGTAATATCTCCAGGCAGTCCATCGCATCAATTAAGTCATTGCAGGCAGTGCTTAATTCGATGAGATCAGCCCACTTTCACGGGTCTCGGTCATAACAAAAGCTCTACAATACATGCTTTGGCAGATAAAAATATTCTCAATCATGCCTTGGAGGATATTGGTTTCTGGTATCATCACCCGGATTTTAAACGCGAGGAGAGAATCGTTTGGCTTCTTCTCTACGACATGCAGGGTCGTAAGTTTGGTCGTCGAGGTGAGGTGAACGAGGTTGCTGAGCGAGAAAAGGCCTTCCAAGAAGCAGGCCTCAAGGAGATCGAGGACGCTTTGCTCGAGTCGAAGACACGCTTAGCCGCGAGTGTGTCGCGGCTACGTATAGGTGGCTCAGCCCTCAATTTGAGTAATGTTTATACCTACCCTTGAATCTTTCGCTACTAAGTATATCAGAATAAGTATCGCGTGCATATTAATGCATGGCATCAAATTCGAACAGGTGAATTACTCCCGCAGCACCTTCGAACCGCCGAAGGTGTGGTTTGGGGTGAAAACGGAGCCGTAGCCTCTGGCTGGGTAAACACGCTGAAAATATCCAGCAAAGAGGAATTCATCCGGGAGATGACTGGTCTGGGATTGACCCTGTGCATGGACTGCTCCGCGGAGGAAATCGACGAAGGAACATTCCTCTTCGATCCGACGTGTCCGAAGGTCGTCAACTTCCACGATGCTGCTCGAGAGACCATTGCGAGGTCCGACCTTGTTCGAAGTTACCAATTTGTTTTCATGGTGAGTAGTCGCGATGCCTTCTTTAACTTCGTTATTACTTTGAAAGAGCTTGTTGATACCAAAACCATACACAATCACTGCAGCGTGATCATCCATATATTATTGTATCATAGCTGCATGTCATAAACGACGTTTTGGTTTGTCGCGTAATAGACTCGTCAACGTTTGGTTGATCCGATAACCCAACTTCCATTGCAAATCGATATCCTCACCACCACGTGAATCCTGTTGCCAGTGTAACTCTCGCAGCTCGTAATTATCCAGCCGACGTTCATGTCAGCAATTGATGCACACGATTATCGGAATTCAGAGTACACATCAACGGCGCCTAAATCACGCGATACTTATCGTTAAGTTGTTGTGCTTGAGATCACGATTAACCCTAATAGGTCGCTGGTGGTGAACTTCACCCCAAACATCTTCAAACCTCCTCCCTTAGAGTCCCTTAGTCGTGAAAGTCGGCCTCTTACGACACCATTCTTCGAAATTTTTGGTACTTTCCTAAACTTTCAAAAAATGTTTTACAATATTAAAAAAATCAATTTTCTTCAGTATCTAAATATTTTTTTTTACGTTTTTAAAATTCATTTTTCAAGCTACATATCACCATTGGACTCAATTTCACCCCGTGTAACAGTTACCCGATTTTACTGAGGTGTGACCTACTAGGGTTAACCCCGCGCGATAGTAATTCGAGGCGATAATAATACGACAGTTCATACATTGCGTCGTCCCACCTTTCGCGACAGGAAAGGTCGTTGTGCTTAGGCGCAGCAGCGTTGGCACAAGCAGTGAGAATGGGCCACCTCTGTGGTCCAGTAGTCCTGACTCATGCCCTAGCGCCAAGACACACTGGCTACCTGGCGGGCCTCCTCGCAGACATAGACGACGCTGGTCGACTCCTCGCTTTCGGCACAGGACAACTTCGGCGAGAGTACGAGACGTACCTGCGAAATCTTGGAGTGACGCTTCAGCAGTGCCGCGTATTCGCTGAGTCGTAAATCGCACTGGATTTCCTTTTTCGCACTTTTTACACCCTAGTCGGCTGCGGTGATGATTGTGGATATTTTGTTAGGTACACCTCGCCTCCGGCTTCCGCAGAACTGGAAAGGGCTACCATAGTATTGGCGACTCCACCATGCAGCTATACCGGCATACGGGATGCCGTCGATCTGGCCGTTGCTCGAGGCGGTGAAACGTTGTTGTTGGAAGCTCTGACGGACGTCGACGGCGGACTTAGACAACCGCATACTCTGCTTGCCGAGCAGTTGGAAACCCTAAGACACGCTTTGACGAGGCCCAATGTTCAGCTTCTGATTTATCAGGCGCACAGTATTCTACCTGCTGAAACTACGGAAATGGTGGAGCAGGTGACACAGTATGCCAACAGAATGGCCGTTGAGAAATACATCCGTGAGCACTCGGTGAGAGTTTTCCAACTTTTCGGCAGGTCATATTATTACCCTCATCAGGATGTTCAACGATTAATCTGGTCTTCTTCGCAACATCTTCAGCCGAAAAGAAAATTCCTGAGTAAAGAAGCTGGGAGTAGAAGCGCTAGGTCTATCAAATCCAGCAAGCGTAGTCAGCTGGCTCTTGAACTACCCAAAACACAACCGGAAGACCGAAGATCTACTTCAGTTTACGACGATGAGGACGAGGCCTCGATATCACCTTCGATCGAGGACAAGGTGAGATTTTCCGTGTTTTTTAAATATAAGTTCTTACAGACTAGTTCAACTGCGTTCTCCTTTACTCAAGGTACCGGACAGCGATTTGTTCGAGTTTGGTCAAGTGGACGAGCTGTGCGGCAAGTCATCAAATAAATCAGTGGACGGGGGCTGTTATCTTGCGCTTATACGACGCAAGGAGATGATGCAGTTTAATTCTCTCTTCATGATCAAAGTTGCAGAAGCCAAAGGTCTGTTCGGGGATCCGAACAAGCAGCCTGCCCAACCAAAAGAAGAGCAGCAACCATTGCCGGTGCGGCAAGGTTCACAGCAGAGTCGTAAGGGCTGCAAGCGTAACAAGGTGTGTGGAATTAACAACAGCTCACATGAATTTTATGGTTTCGAGAATGTGATGTGATAAATCGTGGTAAAAATTCCAGATTCAAATGGATCGGATAGCAGCTCCAACCTTCTCATCAATGGTTAGAAACTTCAGGCACAGCAGCACCTGTCCTCGCCATAATCATCACGTTGCACACGACGAGAGGATAGCTCTTGAACAGGTACGTGACGCCCGGCGTCGCGACGCTCGTCGCTGGTGGGACGAGCTGGCGCCATACTTGCTTCGCTCTACTCCAAAAATTCGCAAATCTTCTGGCTTTCGCGCGACACGAACTGACCCTAAAACAAGAAAGGTCTTCTACTCGCTGCACGTCGAGGAGATCTCCTACATGCAAGCAACTGGCACTGTTTTAAGCGCCTGACCAGTCTACGAGAGAATTTCAGTGTGGTTGGGTGAATTGTTGACGCAAAATACTTGGACGTTTATCCAAAGTCTGGGATTTTGTTTTCTTCAATGGTTTTCACCAGCGCTGGAACTGAGCTACAGATGTTAAAACTACTGTTTGCGTTATGATCACCCCACTTTTCCTCCATCATAGATCCAGCGAGGTTCTCGGCTGTAGGGTTACCGCCTTTTTATCGTCTGAAAGTGACCTACATCTCGTCCAATATCACTGCGATTTATAGCTGAGAGATCGGTTGACTAATATTCAACGTTTCTTAATACCATGATGGATCTACGATGAAAAATTCCGGATAAAGGCATATTCCGCCGAATTGGTGGTGCAATAGAAACGTGTATTTAATTCAGATACGAGGATGATACGAATAAAGCAAACACCTACAAACACGTTACCTCAACGCTAATTATGTGTCTTGTGTATAATAATCGTTATAGAACGAAACCGACAATCATTTCTTTCCTCGTGTAACAAGATCAATTCCCTTTCCTTGATCCCACTCGTTCCAAATCTTTTTCCTCTTACAGGATCGCCCCCCGTCGAATAACACTTCTGGTTCTGAGTCAAGTCAACAGTACGAACCAGCATGTTCGAGGAAATGTCAAGGATACGTAAGCGACATTGGAAATACGACAGCGGAAGTTCCATTTCGCCGACAAATGGAATCCCCGCAACATCAAGAGGAGAGTGTGAAACGCGTAAGCATCCCAACGCGTGCCAGCATGAAACGAATCAGGTCGAAATACTGCGGCAATAAGGAAACCTCCGTGACATCGAGACCGGAAACGGCTACGGGACACGACTACAAATTTACAAAACGTTGCCACCTGATTACGTGTGGGCACAACTGTGAACGAAACGCAATTTACAGAACCCTTCTTCAAGGCATACATTATGCTGTCTAAGCGCAGCATGATCATCTCCATGCAGTTCCTATTCAACACACTAAAACGAAAAAAATTTGATACATAAGATAAACTTATTATACCTACTATAATATGTATATAAAACTTATATTTTCATATTATCGTTCGATAATTTAATTTTTTATTCCATCAGTTGACGAGTCACGTTACATATTTTTACTAAAGAGTAAGAAGTTGTGGATTGATTGAGTAATCACGTGTATACCTATAACCACTTGGATATATTTAGGCGTTTCACAACAATTTCAAATCACACTGTAGAACGGGCCGGGTTGTATAATTTCTCAACGGTTCCTGAACGAAGTCCGTTTCTGCTAATTGTTCGCACTTCCAGTAGCACCATTTGCCGGAGATCAAGTCCACCCACAACCGTCTTCGTGCGCATTGGCGTCCGGATGCGAGATACAATTTCGCCTTCGGCCAAAACCTGTCGGTAGTCATTAAAAGCGCATATCCGTCACTTCAAACTCGACTTTCTTGAGACAGAGAGAAGAATTTCATCACGTTAAGCGTACCAACCTCGTAACCAGCGACTGGCCCGGAGAGTGGAGGAAGCCAGGAGATGATCAGGCCGTAACCCGACACCCGAGCACAGATAGTAAGGTTCCTCGGAGGTTGAGGGTTTGTCGGATTGATCGGACAATTGCACTCTGTCTTTAACTGCATCGCATCTTCCTCACCTTCAGACTTTCCCACCTCCTGCTCCACATATACGGACATAAATCGGACAAAGACAAGAGGACGATATTCACTTGCGGTCCGTAGTGATATTTGGTAAATTTTTATCAGTTACAGCCTTCGGAACAGAATTTGGACATTTCTTTTCGAGTGTCTTCGAAAGTTTTGAGATGTGGAACGTTACTGGAGGGCGTTGGTGAAAGAAGATCAGAAATATAACTGTCACCGGTTGTAAAGTCGGTTAAATTTCTAAATACTGCAGGACTTAGCACCGAGGGATCGATATTTCTTGACACAATGGAGTTGGTGGTTTTGCCTATGATATCACTGATCTTCGGCTTATCTAATGGAGTCTTAGAATTACATAGTGTCCTAGTCCCGTAAGATGAATTTGCACCGGAACAATAACAGCAACTTTCCATAAAGTGCGAGACGCTGGCAAGAAGTCTTGAAATGAAGGGTATAACACGGTCTCTGATACATAGTTGTGAGGAGAATTTTTTCAGAGCATCGAAACTGCGTTCAAAAAAGATCTGAATGTAGGTTGGTGCTCTTATGACGCATGAGAATATATAAAGTAACAAAGAGCTGACGCCTCGCAAGTGGTTTGGACACGCGATGATCACCGTCCACAGACACAGCATGTGAGAAAGTAGAATTTTTAGAAATGAGAGAAAAGACGAGATCAAATTCGTGGGTAAAAAATCGACGAAAGGACAAATTCTGCAAAAATTTGAGGTCACCAATGACCCACAGGTTTCGGCCGCAGATTTTAAGGAAGGCAAATGGGTTTTTTGAAATAGTATAAGCCTCTTGACGACGTTCAAGTACTCCATCACCCTACAGAGATGGCGACAGATATTTGCCTGAAAATTGCTAAGCAATTGTGCCAAGGTAGAGATGTATCGATAAGAGGATTCCAAGTGGTCCAAAGCCATCTTAACGAGCATCATTACTGTCTGCATCCCAGGCATTGAGCAAAAGAAGCTTCTCACTGATTCTAGGTAGGTCGAAAACGAACCAAAGAATTGCTGGAGCGACGCAAAACACTGTTTTTGTAACAGGATGCGGACGAAATTGGCCACAAGGTTGGCCAAGTAGCCAACATTTCCCGGTATTTCCTCGACCCAGTATTTAAAACAAGTAAGAATTTGCGAAAACGGCGGCATTAGAAAATAGGAACGAATCAATGGGGACAAAGTGATCAAAAACAGCACTGTCAACCCGATCAAAAGATCTCTCTGGCATGTCTGCCGACCACTCACTCGCGGCTTTCTACCCGATGATGTTTTCAGGTAATTCCAGAGCTCGGAGCGATCGAAGTCATTTGCACCGCGACAAAAGCTCGGATCGGCGAGACACTCGAGGATCCTTGACATCTGTTCGGGGGTTGCACCTTTCCTCAACTCATCCGCCAAGGCTACTATCATTCCATCCTTCGTGCGACACTTGCTCTGGAGAAGACGCACCGTGCACATCAAACCGCTGCTGGTTTGTTTCACAGAATTTCCACTTGCCGGGCATTCGCAGACCATCTTTTCCTTCGGGGAGGCAGAGAGGCTTGGATCATCAGCCTGGTTCAGGCACCCGCAGCTCTTCAAAATATTCCGCAATGCGTGATTGCGGTTTTTTAGGTTCTCCAGTCCTTGACGAAGCTGCTCGACCTTGCAGACCTAGGACGAAGAAACACCGATAAAAGCTCCGTTTCTATGAGGCAAAAATTTCTTCCCAGTTTTTTTTTCACGGCATGTGAGACAGACTAGCGTGAGACTGCCCGGAGCGCAATAACTTATCGTCACAGTAATAGTCACCATCAATCAAGACGAGTGGGACTCTGGAATTTCATCCACGTGACACGATCCCACCCGCACAGAAACTACTAGAACTTTACAAGGAAACAGCGAGCACGAGGCACGCAATCAAATTCTGGGGTAGGTATGCCATCTGTCGGTTCGGTGACCTCTTTAATTGAGATATTACGACCTACCCCATCGCCTCTGGCTTTCAGACGTCGAAAGCCTTTACCTTTTTGATTTCAGGTGGCACTTCCGCAGGATGTGAGCAAGTACATTCAACCGAGTCGTTAGGGTAGTTCTGCGGATCAACGACTTCCGTGTCTACCGGGTGACACATTTGACACGGTGGTGATCCTTTCCGGTTTTCGATCACATCGCACATTGTGCAAGCGCAGGGACAAACTTTGCAGAATCCGGTACTCGTCGGTAAATCGTTTTCCACTTCGCATCGGCAAATTTCGCATTGATCATCAGGGATGCCTTGTTTTTTCTGGCCTAAATGTGCGAAAGAAATCTGAGAGAATGGTGCATATTTGAACAATACGTCGGTGTTTTGCGAGAATGACGCACCTGACGTTCGGGGAGATTCGTTTTTGCAAATTGTACACATAGAAAAAGAGCTATCCAAGCTGGTGTACGCGTGGCAATTGGCGTCTCCTTTTCCCACCTGGCTATGTCCAGAATCATCAATTTCAGAAGAAGGTATTGTGGTCTCGGTTATCGTCGATGGATCGGAAGTCGATATGACGCTGGATTCTACCGCCTGTTCGCAACTACATCTGGAAGAAAGTCTAGGATTTTCTTCAAACGTCGGAAGAAGAATAAGAATAAGAAGATGAAAATAACAATCACGCAACGTAACAACTATCGTTAAGAATTTTTATTTATATCTCCTTTTGTTCGTTATAAATGTGCCTCGCTGTCTCGAGATGTATGTTAATTAATTATGGGTTTCAAAAACTCCTTACGGACAAAGGTCGACCCCTCCAGCCATGCGGCCTGCACAACCACAAGGACATTCAGATTCCGACGAAGTTTCGTTGCAACCGCAGTTGCAGCTCGTCGTCACCTGTGATTTTCTCGGCTTCTTCGTTGCAGTTCCTTGACGCAGAGATTCTTGGTCATCGGATGAGGAGCTTTCTTCCGGTGGTTCATCACCGCCGCCACCTTCCAGGTCACGTTCCCATTCAGCGCACGAGCAAATAACGCAGCTGTTGCACTGAAAAAATCGTAAAAACATAGACACGGGGTACATTCATGTCCTTGAAAAAGTACCTTGATGGGTTGACCACAGGGACAAGTATCAGGATCAACATTACTCAGTGCTCGCAAACGCTCCGCAGTTTTTCGTATCGGCTCTCTAACGCTGGGTGAAAATCCTGCGTTCTGTAACAAAGAAGAAAAACATCCCGTCACCGTATCCTCAAGCACACAGATTACGCAAGCACCCCGAAAACAAACACCTCAGCATTTTTATAAGCCTCCTTGAACTGGCCAGCCAGAGTCCTCATGGCCTCCGGATCCTCGGGCAATTTTCTCCTTCCATTCCCACTCTTACAATTACCACAACACGACATTGGCTTTTCGTAGACCTCGCTGAGACTGGGATCACACATGATGGGGATGACTCTTGACGGCGAGCTGCCAAGTACCCGCTGCTGGACTTGGCCCAGACATTTTTGGGTGCAGCGCAACTCGGCGGTCAAGTTTTTTGCCTGGCAACTAAGCTCGGCCCGATCCTTGTGCAGGTTCTTCAAGTTCAGGCTGATCTTCCTGCTGCTCGCTTCCAGTTCCTGGATCCTCTGCCTCACCGGGTCCCTCGAGCTTCCGGCGACTCGGCAGTCATTCACAGTCTGATTCATCGCACCCGGGCACTCGGGCTTGCAAACCTCGGGATCGTTAATCACTGCGGTTTTCGCCTGGCCCAAAGTGTGTCCAGCCTCGGCCATCGCCTTCTTGTATCGCTGTTCCTTCACTTCCATTTCGTATATCTTTTTGCGAAGAGATTTCTCTTTCCTAGCCAACACCTGAAGCATGCAGACCCGAGGCTGGTCCTCGTCGTCGATTATATTACCAGTTTCTCCGGTTGGAGTCGACGTATCTGTACACAAAAAGCGATAGGAACTATCAACTGTGTCACAACCATGTCGTAACGACTGCGGATGATAAGTTTATGGGGAAAAACATAATTCGCCGCGATGAAGATGCTCCGGCACCGATTCCCCCAAGAAATTCATCGGCAATCAACAAACAACGTGTCATCTTATCAAACCTTTCGTTTCGCCGATTTTACCCTCGCGTTTTTCTTCCACTGGATCATCGTCGGCGTGTGCTAGTTGCAAAAGATCGAGGGGTCGTTCTCCTTTCTGGACAGCGATGCTAGCCTCGATTAAAGCGACCGGAAGCATTGCCTCCAATCTGTCCAGTCTTTCTCGGAGGCAATTTGCGTGATATTCCAAATCGTTGACCCGATTTTCACCGCGGCAAACGTAAGTGCCGAGACCGCCATAGCACGCGGTAGCTTGCGAAGCGTTGATACTCATTTTCAGTTTTTATTATTTACTTTACTTTATTTTCACACATGCTTTTTACTTATTCCATTTTTTATGCTTTATCTTTCAAAATTTTTTTTTTTTTTTTTTTTTTTTTTTGCATACGTTGCACAGAAATTTTGGTTCAGGATTTACGCTGTTCTCGTTGGGGAGTGAATACGACGTGACGGTCGAAAGAGGCCAAAAATTTGGAGAAAAAGAACTAAAGATGGCAAAAAAATCGCATTCCGTCAACCAGCTGTTTAGATCGAAACTCGAGGATCGAATGATCGTTAAAAAAGATTGATCGAAGTACTGGTAGCTGAATGAACATACGCATTGTTCCAGTTATTAGAAAAATTGCAAAATTTTACAATGACAAACGTCAGTCAGATCAATAACATACGTCAAACATCGTTTCACGCTGTGACTAAAAGTGATATCAAAAAGATAAAAAGAAAAGCTTAGCACGCTGGCAATATGGATTGAAAAATGTAACTAAACGGTGAACAATTATAAAGTTTAACTTCGTTTAAATCATGTGAAATTTTTTGGCCGTTAAATAGCTTGTCGGATCGGTATGAATCGTTGGGTTATATTGTCCCAAAAATCTCCTCAACGAAAATGTGGCCCTTGCGAAATTGGCTGCAAGAAAAATTTGTCCTCAAGGCAAATGATGCCTCGTCCGGAACACCGTCGGGACAAGAAAGTTGCACTTTTGGAAGCACCAAGTATTTTCTGCTCTGCGGTTTGGGAGGCGTAACATCGTGCGGCAGTACTCACACCCTGATAACGCCCCTAGATTTGATTAAATGCCGATTGCAGGTGAATCCATAGCCTCCTCCGTATACCTTCGACGTTTAAAAATGTCGACGACAATTGCCATCGACAGGTCGATCGAGCCAAGTACCAGAATCTAAGTAACGGGTTCAGAGTAACGATAGCGGAAGAAGGAGTACTCGGATTGACGAGAGGATGGCTCCCGACGTTCCTGGGCTACTCGACTCAGGGTTTATTCAAGTTCGGTTTGTACGAGTTCTTCAAAGTGTACTACGGGAAATTGATCGGAGACGATAACGCGTTCGAGTTTCGTACGTGGTTGTATCTGATGAGTTCAGCATCGGCAGAATTTTTCGCCGACATTGGACTGGCGCCGATGGAGGCTGTGAAGGTGTGCTCCAACTCAAATTCCTCGTCGACGTCTTCGGCCCATATTCACGACAACTTTTTCCCCACTGTTTCAGGTCCGGATCCAAACGTCTCCGGGCTTCACAACCTCCTTGAGCAAAGCGATGGGAGTCATGATGCGAGAAGATGGCGTCGGCGTCTTCTACAAGGGTTTAGTGCCGCTTTGGTTCCGTCAGGTTCCCTACACCATGATGAAGTTCACGTCCTTTGAAAGGACGGTGGAACTGCTCTATCGCTACGTCGTTCCCAAGCCACGTTCCCAGTGTACCAAAGCTGAGCAGCTTCTGGTGACTTTTGCCGCTGGATATATCGCCGGAATATTTTGCGCGATCGTCAGCCACCCGGCTGACACTGTTGTCAGCAAATTGAACCAGCAGAAGGGCTCTACGGCGGCCGAAATTGCGAAGAAGCTCGGCTTCGTGGGTATGTGGAACGGACTGGGGCCTCGGATCATCATGATCGGGACGTTGACCGCTCTGCAATGGTTCATCTACGACGCCTTCAAGGTCTTCACGAAGATGCCACGACCTCCGCCTCCAGCAGGCGAAAAACGTCAACACTGATACCTGCAGAGGTGGAGGGCGATCGTTCGCTGCGTTTTGATCTTGCAACGACGTGCTGAACGTGAAAATCAGTCTTTAGCCATGTATATACTATCTAAAATAAACCGCATTCGTTGTGGACACGATCTGGGCGACGATCGGTACTCTGAAACTTAACAGATATATGAGTAATTGCAGAAACTGATATAACAGTTGGTAAAAAAGTACATATAACAATAAATATTGCACGAGGAGAATTTATTACACCGATTGCTACTGGCTGGCTGTACTCCCGTAAGAGAACCACAGAGAGCGAGAGAGAGAGAGAGAGAGGGAAAAATAAGAGTGTAAAGCAGAGTTGGAGGGAGAAGACGGCAGAGTAAAGTATTATGGTGATTCAGGAGTTCCTGACTCCTGGACGTCAACTGGCGCCCGAGAACTCTGCGGGAGTCACCAACGACGTCGCAAGTGCTCAACACTGTGCCCATCGAGGCATATACGCGGTTGGTTAATGTCCTCGACGGCTAGCTAGTCCATTGAATTTTAAATAACCGGCACTAAAGGCACTCAGTCCATTCAGTCACCCGGTAAGACAGTCCTCGGAGTTCTTGAGCTGTCTTGAGTATTGCGTACCGCGAAGTGAACTCACTTGGGGTTGTTAATGTTGGGCATCGTCTGACGTTTTAGGATCACCGTTCGTCTCCTTAGCGTAACTTTGATTTTCACTGACATCGTGTGAGGTAAAGAAAATCGCAGGACCGAGCTGATAGTTACGGTGAGATTTCATTTTTCCAACTAGTGTTTTAGTGCAGGTATCCGTGAAGTGATCAAGAGGTGGAATAAATATTCAACTGCAAGTCTGGCTTCGAGTCTTGATGATTAAGACGTCTGATTGTGAGACCCATTACTGTGATGATGATATGGTACAATTAAACGATATGTCACGAGGGTTGATGAAAATTGATTGGTTTTAATTTAGGAGACGCTCATATACGATCGATTCTAAGCGACATCAGACCTTTCTCGTCTCTCTTTTATCGCTCTCAATTCTGTTCGATCGTATCATCATAACGTTGCGGGAAGTTTGAAATTTTTCACTAAACGAAAATTCTGACCGTGCGGTAATGTTTGACGGGAAATCATTGAAAATCATCCGAACTCTGGGAACAATCAGATCTAGGTATAGGTGGGCGTTACATCGGCAAAGACAACGCGACAAGATGCATGGCTAACAATGGTAAAGGGTCCAATAAAATTCAGTAGCAGTTATACTACGTGGGAAGACGCTGCTTGCACACTTGGATTATGAACTCACGTTGGACTCTCGGCATACTCCGTGTATATTGTTGTCAGGTTTTATAAATACGAATGTGGTGTTATTGCGGTTTGGAATCTGAGAGTGAAGTACGGTTTGAGAATTCTTGAAGGAAATATTTTATCGTATAGTAAACTTTTCTCCGAGCTTCAAAATTCGAATGGAGTTGACGAATCGTTGTTTTCACTTAAAATCGACATTCGCTGGTTTCAGTCACGCGTATATACATACATACATACATAATACATACATGAATACACCTAATCATTAATCTCTGCTTGTTTGTCGTCGTTATTCTTCACTCTTTTGCAATGGCATAACAACGAAAGACATTCCACGGTAGAGTTTACTTCTTCGGTCGATGTCGTCGTAAGTTATTTGACGTAACGACATGACCCACGTGTTAACTACGACATTGGAGTGTGTATGTGAGCATACTATTATGAGAGAGAGAGAGTGATAAATTATACAGTGTAAAATTATTCTTCCACCCATGAGTTTGAATGATTTTAATTTCATTTCTAATTTATGAAAAACTTGAGCACTTTTGCCTCTCAAGACTTTGTTAGAATTTATTTTTACTCCTTACGATTTCCGATGTTTCGTATACGGATGGAAAAACAGATAACGGAACTTATCTATGTAGCATCCGGTTGTGCACACAGTGTAATATCCTCATTGAATACTCACTGCAGATTTAATAATTAACGGAGAATAACTGAAGAGCAAAGTGTATGAGAAGGTGTTACAGCGTTTTAAAAATCATATTAAAGCAAATACAGTCGGTGCGGGCGTGCTTTGAATACTCCAGTAGCCAGAATTCATTCTCGCGTCTGCCAAACGTGGCACAACTAATTTATCGTACGGTTTAGTTAGCTATAAGTATTTCAAACGAATGAATCGAAGTATTTTTCTTGCATATATCTTAAGATAAGGCGATTCCATTTCAGAAATAAAATTGGCGGATTCGGATACACCGGATACACCTGTTAACAACGACTAGGACAAAATGAAAAATGAATCAGTGTCGAAGAAACGTTTCAAGGTGTGATAAAATACTAATCGAACAAATGTAGAAGACACCCACAGATTTGAAATGGAATTTGATCACGAGCTTCGGCAGGGTAAGTACACTGTAATTAAAAGTCATTATACTTCAGAAATTATCCCATCCCGCCATATGATTTATCTCAAATTCATCCGCTGTGTGTCAGACCGGAACTCTCGTAACAATATCCTGTCACATGTGTCATCTCAGTTTTAATCAGACTGGTGTGTTTTTATGCATGCAAAGTTTATAATTACACTTATGAACCACACCCATTTCGCATCATATACGTATTGTCATGATGTGTCGGAAATTACGACCTAGTTTTTACCGAGCCGTTTGAAAAAAATTCATGTCAACAATGTCGTTCAGATTATAGATTTATTTTACGACTGATAAATTATACTGTTTAAGTAGTTTGGCTGAATCCACGATTTAAGTTACAGATATGAATCTGTCTCAGATATTTATATATATACTATTTGTAAATGAATATAGGTATTTACTTGAAAATAAATAATTTAAGCTAATGGAAAATTACGTCGAGTAAAATTCGAGTAAATCGTTAATTCGTTAAATAGAATGGACTCGAGACTGCGATGACAGTTGGTTTTGTGTTTGGTAACCGTGGAATACACGATACATAACTCATGTGTGTAAATAGCGGCTGAAGTAACAGTGATGTAATCAGATATCATTGTTTCTGTCCTCAATGTCTGTGCGGAAAATGATCGGCTATCGCCTTTTGAAAGGCGGTATCGTTCATCGTCGATTTCATTCTTGGTTCTTGTTTTCATCGTACCTATATCTATGTATATCGATTAGGAATGAGGCGCAGCAAAATCCTTGACATTGTTTCACGTGGCTATTATGAAGAGTGGGATGGTCTCGAGCTAGCTGTAACAATGTTCTCAAATTTTTTTAATCAACAATATTCAATAATTCCGTACAAAGATCAAAAACGTTGCAGGTTTCTCGAGATTTATTTTCTGCAAAATTGTCCAATTATCACTGATAATTCAAATTCACCGCGTCGATAAGCAATCATGTTGAAGTTAGTAACGTTATCCTACCGATTCATGCCGATGAAAAACCGTTATTTCGAAATTTTCAAACTGTTCGAAATTCAGTAAACCGTAATAAAAGAAAACAAATTTATTATTCGTAATCCTATTTAGTTCATTTGTATAAATAAGAAATTGGTCATTTTTTCTCAACGTTTCGTTACTATAACCATGTACTCTCGATAAATTGGTCCAACATTGAAATCGTTATCACAGATGAAATAAGATGACACAGAATTACTATTAGTTCGAATGCGTAAACTATGACTAGTCAGACACTTGAACTTTTTTTCAAACTAAACAGAATTCGTTTTTAAGTTGAATTAATTGTTTTTGTAATTCTTTTACCAGCAATGTCGTCGGAATAATAGACAGAAAATAGTTGAAATTTCTTTCAGTTTCGTTACATCGTTTATATTTCGTTTTCGAATTTCAGATCTTCTGCACTTTTTGCGCAGTCTCTCCACTGTTGCGCTTCCACCGACATTCGACGCCTCGCGAGAGAGGCTTTTAAAACGCATGGGGGATATCGGGGAACCACCGGACGAATATGTCAACATGGAGCCCGAGAAACCGCTTTCAAATTGTTCAGCCCAGCGACCAGATTCATCCGCAGATTATATAATGCCTTGTAGCTTTTTGTATAAAAATGGCCCGATCAAGATACCGCCTGCGAATGAAACGAAAATTCCGACTACTGTTCCTAAACAGTTTGTATCACCGTCTAGACCACCGACTTATTTCCAGCCGTTGCCTCCTACAGATTCACCTCTTATCCGATTACCGCCTCAGGATACGCCGTTATCTACGAATGTCGTATCTAACGTCTCGCAAGATCAATTGTCCAACGTCGAAGAAGTCGATGATTCTGAAAGCACGGAAATATACGCTAAGATGAATGCGCAAGAGGCTGAAGCAAAATCACAGAAATTTGAACAACTCCGGAGAAAAGAGCGAAAATTTTTGTTTGAAGTCACTCGCTCGTTTTGGGCTGGTGCGTATATCAGAGTTTATATTAGATACATATTTTTGTATTGTCGAAGTGGGTCTTTACAACTTCACTAACGTCAAAAAAAAAAACGATTCTTTCTTTCCCGCCGATTAAAGATTACATCAATCATCCTCACCGATGAACTATTTGGAAAAATCATGCTCCAAGTGAAAGCTCGGAATTTTAGTTTACCAATTTTTTTGCAGCTCTCTTAGACGCACATATTCTATGCTACGACACCAAGAAAGATCCAAAGCCCACACAGGTCCTACCCTTAAAGGGATCGACGTGCCAACCTGTGAGCGTCGAGCAATCCAGTCCTAAGAAGCCGGTAGATTCGACATTCGAAATTTGCTTAAAGGACAATAGAAGTTTTCAGGTAAGGCATAGTTACCAATGAATAGGATAAAATTGTTAAAGTGGATGCCTATGTAAAAAAAGTTTTATGAGTTTTATTTTACTTTGTTTTAGTTTATAGCCTTCGCCCCGAAAGATAGGTCGCAGTGGATTTCAGCGATTCGAAGAGTACAAGCTAAGGCCGCAACTGCAAATAAAGTCTCGCAACCAGTAAAGGCAATTCCGAAGCCTGTGGAAGTGGAACCTAGTTCGACAGATCGAAACTCAAATGACGATTACGAGGACCTTGTTATTACCTGCCTTCAGGATGCGTTAAACTTACCGCCAAGGATTCCCATCATAAACAATGATAATGGAAAATCACTAACAGCTAGCACCGCAGCGCCGTCAATAAATTCGAAATCCCCAATCTTACCACAGAAGGCTCCTGCCAAATATATTGAGGAACTATCTGAACCAAAGAACAGCAAACCTGGTAGACCTGCACCACCTTCAGTTCCAAACCGCAGTTTGAGGGAGCTTCCGTCTTTGCCTTTGTCCGAAGAATCTCCTAATGAAGATAAAGATATGTTTTATTCTATGATTCCTGAAGAAATTAATACCAGTCAGGAGGTTGCTTCTGAAATCGATGTGGAGCAAACAGTCCAAGCATTTGAGGAAGTCTTATACGATGACATATATAACGTAAGGCAGGAGGTGAGATTAATCGAGACAGGGAATATCGATGTGGAACAGGATACGCGGGCGAGTGTAGAGGAGAATCAAGAAAGCGAAACATACGATGACGTGGCGCAAGTAAAGGAGGAAGTGCAAAATCTTAGGAAGATGGAGAAGGAAATGCAAAAAACGGTAGAAAATGAAATTGAGAAACAGGCATCTAAAGTAGTTCCTAAGACACCTACAAAGTCATCGCCATTCAGATCTATACTTGATAGAATAATGCAAAAGAGCGAATCGCCGCAGAAAGGAGATTCAAAGAAAAACCAAATCTCCTCATCCCCTCAACATAACGACAATATATCAGCTCCGTCAAAATTACCTTTAGATCGAAAATCCGAAGAATTAAACCATAGTAACATCAATACGGAAGCAATTGATGGATCAGACTACAATAGTCCGCCACCTCCAAGACCGCTTCTTGACAAAAAGCCTCTGGATCATGAAATAGAGGAGGAACAAATGATCTATGATGATATTGGTACCAAAAACGATGAGCCTTTAAATTGCATCGTTAAACCTGCAAAGATATTGAATAATAAACAAAAGACTGATGCATTATGGATGAACAATAAATTAGTCTTTGAAAAACAATCAGTTGCAATCGGGCGGCATAAAAATTTGCCAAACGTAGTACGTAACTTAAATAAAACTTTTGAAAGTGAAATTTATCAAAATCAACCTGCCGATTCGAATCTTGAAGAGAATTCGGAACATTACCAAATACCAAAGAATCCAGATGCAGGTGCACAGACGCCGCCTCCTATGAGCTTGTTGGACACTACTGATGAGGAAATTTATGATGACGTGGGGATTGTCGCTCAAAAGAAACGTGCAAGTCAGGAAGCTAAAAGTAAACCTCTGGTACAAACTACATCAAAGATTGGTTGGAACCCTGCTAAAGCAAAATCGTCTGAAATTAATTCATTTGGGGCGACCAACAAACTTTCTACGTTCAAGCCAGAAGAACAGAGTTCAGAGAAGAAAGTCCGACAAATATTTAGTAGTGGAAAAAAGTTCAGAATGCTCCAAACGAAACCATGTATTACAAAGTCCGAAGCGTATCATAATGTGAGTGATATTTATGACGATTGCCGTTAAAGTAAATCACTTAAAGTGCCAAAATATTGAATGACATTTCAAGAAACAGAAAAAAAGACCCAAGAAATGCTGTTAGCCAGTTCAAAAACAAATGGTGAATATCCAAACTGTGAAAACTGTCCAATAGAATAAATATATCTACATATAACTGGGATTGACTGGTGTACAATGTGTCTACATATGTATCAGCCAAGTATTAAAGTCAACCTGTTTATAAGAAAACGATTCAAATCACTCAATTGTTGACAACTAGTGGTGTTTTTTGTTTTCATGGTTTTTTTTCCTCTAAAATCAAAGATGCCTTGATTATTTGGTAGACAAGGCTTAGGGATTTCAGATTTATGTGTTAAGCAGCCTTATGATAATATTTTATACTTTTGTACATATGTGAACTTTTTTTTGTATATATTTCAACTGATATATGTTTTGAAAATAAAAAAAATTGAATAAATCTGCGTGTCTAAGTTTGTATATTCGTATCGAACTATACAGGTATTTGTAAGAGTAAATTCAAAATTATTGAATATGATGTAAAATGACAGCACATATGTTTTAAACATGGATAATATGTAAAGAATCTTTCAAACTTCCGAATATTTTCAATTCACGTGCAAAATCATCTTATATTCACAATTATACATTAAATTACTTAGCAAAGAGGAATCAATGGATATATAAATAAGTACACATAATATATATATATATATACTTTGCCAATATCAACAATTGTAGATAAATGTAAACTTTAATCGTGCATTTTTCACGAAATATATCAATTTACGTCAAATATTTATAGATCGTTTTTCAAACTACTCCCAATAGCAAAATACTTGGAATAAATTTCTTTCAAAACGATTTGTGCTTGTTCAGTCCATAGAATAACGTTGTCAATAAATTTGTTTAAATATTCAGTACTTGATTGTTGGTAATACCGAACTGGCTGCCCCGTTTGGAGCTCCAAGTAATTAGAAATAGAATCCGCCCGTTGCTTATCAAACAAGGGCAATGTCACAAGACTTAATATAACAACAATACTTATCGCTATCAACCAGAAGAATAGTTTGATCAAACCTCTGCACAGTCTACCAGCAATTCCATCTGAAACAAGAAAAGTTAGTCACTTACGTAAAAGACATAGTCTTGACCTTGAGCGCAATAATTTTTCTGTCAAGTTCATAGTTACCGAATATTCAAATTACTTTGAAAGTTACTATAAATTGTTAAGAAACATAATATATGTATATTTTCGTTACCTTTCCGTGAAGATGATAGTCCGTAACTATTTTTGTACTCGGACTTCAGTCTTAGTGCAGATGTATGCCCATTGGTCTTTTGTCGGTCTGACTTAAGGCCTGCTGAATTTTCCCTATCTACTTGTGACCTGCTCTCCTTGTTTTCTGCTTTTTTCTTCTTCTTCTTCCCCTCTTTTTTCATAGGTCCCGTACCTTTCTCTGCTTCAACTAATTTTAAACAAAAGACGATACTTTTATAAGAAGAGCCCAGTTGAAATGAACAAATTCGACAATGAATTCAATACCACAATCAAAAGTCAAATGAAAACGAAAGATTTATCATGAGATATTGCTAATCAAGTGGTAGTCGCACCTGCTGCACTTGCGATTATCCTACGCTGTTGTTCCTCGTCAATAGCTCGTTTTGCACTACTTAAATATGCAACAACATTACGAGCGCAAGCTTGACACTCCCTGGCATTACTGCACAATCCAGCAACACTGGCTACTCCCGGCGTCAGAGGGTTTTCCTTCAAATCTAGCCACTTTAAATTCTTCAGCTCACCTAAGCTCAATGGTAAACGACTTATCTGAAATTTACACAATATATATCACAGGCTTGCTGATATTACTGCAGATTATTTTCGACCAGCCAAAAACTTATGTGATTTCAATTACATTGTTACTGTAGAGATCAATGTATTTGAGTTGGCGCATATCTCCAAAATTTTCCGGCAACTCCGTCAACTGGTTTTTGCTCAAATCCAGCTTGACTATGTGCGTCAATGTGGCGAATGTTTTCTGTAAAGAATATGAAATAAAGTTTGAAAAAAGGTACGCGTACTTGTGTAAATAGCTTCGTAATATCCAAAATAATCATTCAATTTTCTCCTTAAAATTATTTCAGCTCAAATTTAAGCAGGACTAAATATATGAAATTAAACCGAAAAAACAAACCTACTGGCAAAGAGACCAGCCTGTTGTTCGAGAGATCCAGGTGGGATGCTTTTCTGATTGCAGCCTGAAAAATAAATATGGTTGACAATGTCGCGCATTCACAGATTACAAATTCATAATAAAAAAATAACAAAGTATTATCGCTTATACTCACAATATCTTTTACAGGTACTTCCTGAAGGTCAGACATGCTCAGATCCAAAGTATCGTCTTGTAATTTATCCTTCAAATTCATCTTGGACGACATATCTGCAGTTGAAAACCCAGGCAGTAAATTGGTCGCGACGGCTAATAGCTGTCCAGATTAGGTCTAAAATATGAAAGATCAAAATATATTCGAGGATTTCATTATTCATACATAGTGTTTTTATCCAGTATAACAAAGACTCGATATCTCAGGCAAATATAGATAAACGAATGATACCTGCAGGTGCAAGTCTTTACACTTTTCATTGTCGGACTCAATTAATAATGATCGATCGGTACATTTGTTATTGCAAATTTGGTTTCTTTAACTATAGTCTAGATCTTAAGCTGCGGTTTGTGCTATTTCTCTACTAATGTAAATAAAACACGATGTTGAAGTTAGTAACATTTTCTTATTTTTACAGTCATTTTGAAGGAACTAGGATTGTAAAATATGAGTATATTACTTTTTATTAGGCTTTACTGAATTTTAAACAGTTCGAAAATTTGAAAATAACGGTTTTTCCTCAGCATAAATCGTTACGATAACGTTACTAACTTCAACATGATAATAAAACATCATTAATCCCGCAACTTGGCATGTGCATCGTGCGGTGAATTCATTAAAAAACCGGCTTCACGTATGTCTCTTAATTGACGATAAATGATAGAACCTACAAGGCGTGATGATGAATTATCGTGGAAATGAGTATGAAATTATCAAATATTACCGTATTTCTATTGTTTATTATGGACAAAGGTCGCAGATAAAGTCTTCCAAAATGCGTCACTCAGAATAAGTTGGAATAAAGTCAAACCGTGTCCACGTAAGCGAATTTACGGTCATAGAATTTGACATATTGAAACAGGTTTACCAACACCTGCGGAGCAAGAATCATTGTTTGGTTGTCAAGCATGATCCCAGATTGTCGGTAACACAGATTTCTATAAATCTGCGGTCGTTAAACCGCATTTTAAACCGGGATTTTTTTGTTTTGGAACCCGCCGGAGCCACAGTCTGTTGACACTTTTAACAGTCATCACGTGAATCACTGGAATTCATACTTTTAGCGATAAACTCAGTCGTTTATCGTCAACAAATTCACGTAAGCCCGGCGTTTTGTATTGTTTTCTACGTACGGCATATAGCGAATGAATAGCGATAAATGTCAAGTTTCGTCTCATCTCCATCGTTCGTGACGAAACTCGAAAATTGTTATATTATTACCGTTGAATGAACTATAAATATACTTGACGACGTGGCAAAGTAAAAATCAAATTCTGGTCCTTTCGCCTTGCTTTGTGCAAGAATTGACGTCCTCTTTCAATCTTTTCTCACTTAATTAATAAGACAATATACTCGCGTGTTGCTAGGCGCGAGTTCGGCACACCAAATCGAACGCGCGATAGTTCTGTAAACGGTTATCTGCCCCTTCCTACAAAATAAAAACGTGATAGTCATTATTATTCATTCCACCTATCTCATCTGTTGCCTGTACAAGCAAACTTTACTCGATTAAAGTGCGAGAATCCGGCCGTATTTATGTACCGGTGATACTGACAGACAAGCATTGCGTTCAAAGATTAGATAAATTCACAGAGTACACCATAACGTTGAGCTTAAAAGCAGAGCTGATAAGAATGTTTTTCTCGCTATAAAAGTCAGCCGGTGACAATCCGCTCGCTTGTTTCAAGAGATCTTCTCTTTGTAATAGTTCTAACAATTCAACGCCTGCTTTCTTTCTCCAGCCGAACGTGCCGAGCTAAGGACGTAATCCATTACGATGGCTCTGCCACTACCGCAAACGTTGAGCAAATTGTTTAGGTAAATAACGATTTTTATTTGTTTTTCAAATGCTTTAGTTAACATGCATAATTTGTGTCTATAGGATTTTTTAGCGTAATATTTTGTCCCGATCTCAGCGATACTCGGGAGAAAAATATTACATATATTTACAATATTGGAAATAGAAAAATAATGTGCGATATTTCAAGACAGATAATTTAATATGGTTCAACAAGCATTCCTTATGGCAAACGGTTATTTATCGATATATTTTGAGAAAAGCTAGTGTGACGGATTACTGATAATTTAGCTTATCCTTATTTATCCGCTGACAACTTGACGTACCTGTTGATATATATCAGACCGTGGCTTATCTTGTGATAGGTATTTGGGAAAAATAGTGGATAAGGCAATCTACGTTACTGGAATTGATCCGTGGACCTAATTTTGATGAATTGTCTTCTGATCGCTTCTGTCAATCCATCCATCACTTAATGTAATTTTTAAACAGGATTAAGTACATAGTCATAGATTACTTTTAGAGCGACGTGCAAATGTTGATATAATATTTTTTTCAGACGACGTTAGTTAGCTGCCGAGAGCTAATATATTTTGCAGAATGCCTGATATCGAAAATATTTTACAGCCATATAGACGCCCATAAGTCTGATTACATTCAGACCCTCAAGGAGGCTGTAGCAATAAAATCCGTCTCAGCATGGCCCGACAAAAGGAACGAGATAGTGAGAATGATGGAGTGGGCAGAAAAAAAGCTCAAGGAATTGGGATCTACAACAGAACTTGTCGATATTGGAAAGCAAACACTTCCCGACGGCAAGCAGATCCCTCTGCCGCCAATTCTGCTGGGTGATCTTGGCTCCGATCCGAAAAAGAAGACTGTACTTTTGTACGGACATCTGGACGTTCAACCGGCTCTAGTCGAAGATGGTTGGGACACCGAGCCGTTTGAGTTGATCGAAAAAGATGGAAAATTGTACGGTAGAGGAAGTACCGACGACAAAGGTCCTGTCCTTGGGTGGATTCATGCTTTGCAAGGATACAAAGCCATCGGGGAAGACATACCCGTTAATATAAAGGTAAATGAGTACCTCGCTTGTTCAACATTCTAGTTTCTTCTTCTATTTTTAGGAACGACTAATCTCGCAGCATTGACTAAAGGGGAACCTTTTATCGCCAATTCATTATTCATTCATTTATATTTTCTGTTACAGTTCTGTTTCGAGGGTATGGAGGAGAGCGGAAGCGAAGGTCTCGACGAGCTCTTGTGGGATCGTAAAGATACATTCTTGAAGGGTACCGACTATGTATGCATCTCGGACAATTACTGGCTGGGTACGACAAAGCCCTGCATAACGTACGGTCTTCGGGGTATCTGCTATTTTAACCTGGAGGTCAGCTGTGCCAGCAAAGATCTTCACAGCGGGACTTTCGGCGGAACTGTACACGAGGCTATGGCCGATCTGATCTTCCTAATGAATACGTTAGTGGATGTTAACGGGCGAATTCAAATTGATGGCATCTATGACAAAGTTGCCAAGATCACAGATGCTGAACTTGAAAGCTACAAGACAATAGAATTTGACGTCGATGAATTCCGTACGCAGGTCGGAACAACCAGGCTGGCGCAGAATGAGGACAAGGTTTGTATAATTGGTTATTTGTCGCAAGATGATGAATTTTTCTACCGGATACTAGAATATAAAAAAATTCAGAATGTTCGTAATTCGTCAGAAGAAAAATGTATTAATTTAACTCCGAATGATTTACTTATTTTTTAAACGAAAAATAGACGCAACTGTTGATGCACCGCTGGCGTTTTCCAAGCCTTTCTCTACATGGTATCGAAGGCGCTTTTAGTGAACCCGGAGCAAAGACTGTGATACCAAGAACGGTGATTGGCAAATTCTCGATTAGAATAGTGCCCGACATGACCCCGAATGAAGTTGAATCACAGGTGCGAAGTTACCTGGAAAAGCAATGGGCGACTAGAGGCAGTCCCAACACAATGAAAGTCAGCATGGGCCATGGTGGAAAGCCATGGACAGAGAATCCGGATCACCCGCACTACGTTGCGGGTCGTAAGGCTACAAAACACGTCTACAAGGTTGATCCAGACTTGTCGCGTGAGGGTGGTTCCATTCCTGTGACGCTAACTTTTCAAGAAGTGACTGGTAAAAATGTTCTTCTATTGCCGGTTGGCTGTGGGGATGACGGTGCACATTCCCAAAACGAAAAGCTCAACGTGCGCAACTACATAGAAGGCGTAAGTTTTTTTAGATTATTATTTAACACATTCTGTATAACGATTTTTCGTGAAAGAAAGAAAAAAAAATTTTATGTCACACCTATACTAACTATGTTCGTTTTTGCTTTCAGACAAAATTACTTGGAGCTTATCTCTACGAAGTTGCTCAACTATGAAACTAAATCTTCCTAAAAGTCTACGAACGAGTCTCGAGGAATACACTGTTACTCTTACGTCCCACTTATGAATATTATGATATTATTAAAATGTACCGAATTTAACATATCGCATGTCTAATGGTATAAGGAAGCATGCGTCATTATACAACCTTTTACAAGCGTAAAGGTAAAAAGGTCTAT
The DNA here is from genome assembly GCF_021155765.1 of Diprion similis. Lineage (NCBI taxonomy): Eukaryota > Metazoa > Arthropoda > Insecta > Hymenoptera > Diprionidae > Diprion > Diprion similis. The sequence continues at coordinate 2,369,660 of NC_060107.1, forward strand.
TTCTTTTTCCCTTTTATATTTACGCGAAAAACATGAGAATACATTAAAAAAGAAATCGACGAATCTTTCGTGTAAAAGGTTTTTAGAGTGTTTGCGAAAAAAAACTGTCGGATACAACCTTATACCGTTACATCCGATGTTATTTTTTGAGAAAATACAAAATTTTTAAATTCTTTTCAAAATCGAGAAATTTTTATATCCTGAAGGCTTTTGTGTTATTTACCTTCTACCATTTATATAATTATGTGATGAATAAAAATGTATTCTGGTGCCGAAAAGGGCATATCCATCAAACATAATGCTTTGTACCTTTATTTATTTTTTCGGATAATTTTGGTGTAAATATGCGTTTTGAGTGCTTTTGTAACTATGCGGCAAAAAAAAAAAAATATCTGCCCTTTCACAACCAAATTCCCCTTATTGACGTAGACTTCCTTATACCGTTAGACACGCGAAATAATTAAAAATTTATACGGTACTACACTTTTGTCTCCATAAAAGTCTGCGCACTATTAAGTTTGACATTCGACAGTCCGGAGTCTGGTTTTGGGTAGTTCCGATATTTTTAAATGTCCAAGATAATTTTTATCAGCGATTGAAATGGTAGTAGAAAATGATGACCAATTATGCGATTCAATTTTACGCAGCTTATTCGTAATATTTAAAAATATTATGGGAAAAATATAATTAATTAAAGGTAATACAATAAGTACAGAAATTTCAAGTCACTTTGGATTTATCCATTTTTTTCAAAACGAAGTGTCCATGCTGGTTCTCCTTTGTTGGCGTCTACAGGTAAACTTATGCACAGAGTTTGACCAACTTTCTTCCACTGCAAAAAGAGAGAGAAAAATTTAATAAGAAACAGGCGATGCTCCGACATAATTTGACAAGTTGACCTTATCAATTGGGAATAATTCCAGAAACATGTACGTTACCTTCAGTTTTTTACCATTAGAAAGTAGCGATATTTGCGGACTGTCAGGTATTTGCTTTGCCCCTAAACATAAATTATCGTCCTCGGGCCAGCTCAGAAGGGTGGCATAAAGTTTTTGCTTATTCGAGCTTTGTGTATACCACACATCTCCGGTGGTCGTATCATTTTGCACATTCCATGGTCTGCTGCCATAAATCGCTTCTCCGTTTACTGCCAGCCAAGCTCCTACACAATAAATGAATCAATCACCGCAAAACAGGGGAAAAAAAGGTGAACAGCCGTTAAATATGGAGTCATTGAAGAATATGGTAACTGGCTACAACTGTAAAACGAACTAATACCTAGACCGCGAAGCCTTTCCTCAAAAATGGGTGCAATAATGCCATCTTTAGTCGGTCCAACATTCATAAGCAGATTTCCGCCGCAGCTTACAGTCACTACCAATTCGTGAACTAACTCCTTCAGTGAGAGGTAATCAGCCAGAACAGCGTTTCTTCGAAATCCCCAAGAAACCCTATCAATTGTCATGCAGTTCTCCCACTTGTGTGGCTGAAGTACACCTGCAAGTAAGAACGTGGAGCTCAGGATCTTAATAAATGTGTGAAAAATTGAAAATCTCAATTGTAATTACCTGGATTATAACGATCTGTGCAGGTATAGTAGCCACCGTGGTGGCATGGAATGTTAGATCCCCATCGATCGTTAACTACAACAGTATCTTTGACTGGACTATCGTTATACAACCAGGCCAGAAATTCCTTAGATTTCCAATATGTGTCCGACGCATCCCAGTCCCCGTCGGACCAGATTACCTCCGGATGATAATTGTTGACGAGTTCAAGAAGCTCGGGGTATATCTTTTGCGTAACAAAGTTATCTGTTGCAAATTTGTTCTTCTTGTCGTTTAGGTACATGGGATTAAACCACTCGTACATTGAATGATACAGACCAAATTTCAGGTCTGTATTTTTTCTTATAGCCTGTGCAAGATCACCTGCAAATTTGAAATATGATATAAACCTTCACAAAGTTTAATCGAAAATTAAGACAGATTTTCATACTAAAATTTTTATTACAAACGATTGTATACGACTTTTTCACGCAAAAATATATACATATATTCACAATGCAGATCAATAATTGCAACACTAAATGTATAAGAGAGGAAAACATCTACAAACCTACGAGATCCTTGTGTGGCCCAATATCAACAGAGTTCCAACTGAAGGAGTATCTAGATGGCCACAAGGTGAAACCTTCGTGATGTTTACTCGTCAGTACAACATACTTAGCTCCGGCTGCTTTGAATAGTTCGCTCCATTGGGTAGCGTTGAAAAATTCTGCAGTGAAGTCACGAGCAAACTCTTGATAACTGAAGTCAGGTGGATAGTGCGCTTTCATGAATTCCTCATACTTGTTACCAGATTCAGCTGCGAAACAGACAAATTTGTTTTAAAAGTCTGGGGAAAAAAGGGGGGTAAAAAACTTGAAGATATTTAACATCATTTACATTTCCAATTCTTCCAAAACCATTCAGATCCAAAACCTGGTACACTAAAGACACCCCAGTGAATAAAAACACCAATCTTCCCATCTTCGTACCAGTCTGGTATCGGTCGTTTATCCAGACTGTCCCAGGTTGCTTGGTATGGTTTGCCGTCAACTTCAGTCTCATCTTGAAGAAACCCATTCATTTCTTTGTGAGAAGTCTCTTTGTTCCATTGTTCGACATCGTCATTGTTCATCATTACGACGTAGTTGTCGAGTTGATTGGAATAGCTCGTTGCGCAATAGCATAGCAGTAATAAGCCGCGTAAAATCATTATTATAAAATGGATATAGTAAGAATTAGTTTAGCAATAATCATACACTGTATTTTCAAACTATTATACTGCAGCGGTTTGAGGCAGAGGAAACGCCTCTTTCCTGTACTTGGTTGCTGTTACCAACTGATTGAGGTTACAAGCGTCATCAGCAGTATTCAATACCTACTGTGTCAAGATAAAAAACGTCTGTTATCATGTACATTTGTAATGTAAACATGAAAAAGAAATCTCCACTGGACAAGGACAGTGCGGTCTGCTGTCAATGACCGGTAAATGCCACATCAAAGGTAATAGAAGGTAATCGAAGGTGACCTCATCGACGTGACACCGGCAAAGTCGGTGTATGCGACTATTCCGGCTGCGTAGATCTCAGGTAATTTCTACGTCCACTCACCTATGAGATACCAAATTTACGTGAAATTGTTTACACGTTCGATAACTTCGACGCTTGGGCCAAGAAAATCAGAGTAAAGAATCTATCAATTGTTGGCTGCAGGAGGTGAAATAATTCTTAGCATTATTACCTTGCATTACCATGCACTAGTAATTCCATTACGATGTGCCTGCAATAAGAAATTAACGATAAAAAAATCGTTAATTTGAAACGTTCGAATAATATTTTGAACGTGGCGTCACTATTTACTTGTTTTAACAACGATGCCATCTTTCGGTAGACCATTTATTTATTGTTCAAAAAATTGGCGCGATCAGTTGGTAAATAAATTATTCCGATTTTCTAAATTTTGCCCATCATGTGTCGCTGTCTACTCATTGTTTTATTAACCATTCTTGATGCAATTGGCGCGCAATCGTCGGTTCAAATCGTCATTTGTTTCACGAGTACACGAAGCTCGTCGCGACGATGTTACGACTCGCAAAAACTAATAATGATCAAAAATCGTAGTGACATGACCGAGTTTTCTGACTGAACGACATCTTAATCACAATTTACTATTGATAAGTCCGAAACATTCGAGGCAATTTTTATTCGATTATAATATTTATTTCTAAGATATCGATAGAACGACCAATCGAAAGCGCGATCGTCACTTGAACTAGCTTGCATTTGTTTTCTCTCGCGTTCCACGCAAGTCGGGTTGGATGTTCCAGAGTTTGAGTGAACTGTTTATAATCATAAATATATTATAAGTGAATCGTTAACGTATAAACAATATCATCAATTTCGACAATGGACAAACCAATGACGATCATCGCTGAAATGTTTGAGGGCAAGCTAAGATTTTCAGTTCATCGCAACTCGGTACACGTATACATATTTGAGTAAGAATTGTCCCATAATTATATCCTCATCATGGAAATCTAATTCATTCGTGAGAAAAATGTTCATAATCAGCTTGATTGCTGTCGTGATTAACAGTATTAACTTTTTCGGTATAAAAACTAGTAAAGAAGAAAAATATCGCAGGAAACATCGGAGGATGATTTCTCTCAACCGTATCTCTATATTAAATAATCACACAGGAATAGGTCTATTTGTTATATTCGCAAAGCTAAAAAGAAAATTCATGAAATATCATTTCATGTTTTTCAACATGTTCAAGATGACGGTGCTGGTACAATATTTGATCAAGTTTCGGCGGGACTCGTGACGTCACGTTAAAACAATCGAGTGATCCGTTATGGCCCGATATTCAAATGTTTTTAAGGCGTTGCAAAGGTTGTAAACTCGCGTGTGAAGTGTTCGTTCGTCATTTTTCGAACGTAATAACGTGCAGTAAAGATCTTATATAATTATGTCAGAGTACTTATTAAAACAGCTTTTAAATATGATAAAAATATTCGTGATTGTGAAAAGACATAAAACTCTTCGTGATACGGTGTGACGGTCAGAAAGGTAAGACATAAACGCTGGAAAAAAATTCTGTGAATTCTATATCCACCTATTTGTAGGCAACCGTGTCATGAATGTAGCTCCAGTTGCCTACAGATAAGCGGATTCTCGCCTTTACACACGCAAGCACACAAAGTGTAGCGATGGAAAATATAGGCTGCTATTTAACGGACTTAATTTCAAAGCTTAATTTTTATATTTCAATTTCAGCACAGAAGTTTCATCAAAGGCGTGGAAACTGGGCTGTTGTTGGGAGAAAGCGGCACGAGTGAGTCGCATGCCTTTGAATTTGAAATCGCTATTCCTATACGTATTTATTGTTCTCCATCAAAACGCTGCGGATTTACCGTGTCGTCACTCAATGTTCAGCACTAAATACACGAGCATTCGATACTTGTATTTATCTTAGAAAATTGGTTGAAATTATTAAATTTAATTGTAATAAAATTCTTTGATTGGATTGTTTCTAATCAGAGGGACGAAAAAAAAATTAAATTAAAATACAGCGGTATTATTGAAGCATGTTTATAAAAATCGCATACAATAACAACACGGAATTATTGTACATTACATAATACGGTTGCTGAGTGATATTTTTTTTTCATATAATTTTCATATTCGTAGCAACTTTAAAGAGCGTTACAAATTCACCCAATACATTCGTTCTCGACATGCATTCAATGACCACCACACATATATAACCCTGATACATATTGATCGCTGATCAAATGAAAACGTACACAGCCTACTATAGATTAATGATAATTAATATACAGCTGCTTACCTAAACTAGATGATATTGTGTAATGCTTTCGGAAAGACTTTCCTAATAGTCTCTTAGCGGTAAATGAAATATAAAGATATTTATTTACAATTCTGTCTTGGGTGTAATGCTTAGTGATATATGTATGTTTATATTTTACATAATAATTGGTAGAGAAATATTATGCAATTTTATATTACGAATATTATTATTATCATCATTATTCTAACAACTTATCAAGACATTCGTAAGTTCGCTTCATTACCATTTCTTACTTAACAACTATAACATGATATCTCAAAAGATTCACACTTGGGTTGCGATATTCAGTGGCGTTCTTAATTATTATTACAAAAAATGATGCTATATTGCAGAAATATAGATCGCTTTAATACTTACTTTTATTTCTTCTTCAATAAATATACTTTCAAATATTTTCTATTTCTTTTGCTTTTTTCTTTTTGCGGAATCGCCGTAAGAAAAAATCACGCACTTGCTTTGCTACCCAATTGTGAATTGCTCTGAAAGGAAAGGGTTAAAATTCGAAGTATCAAGCCACCAACACCGTTCAAGCTTATTATTCATTATTAAACGGTAGAAGCTAGATCTTCCTGGAGATTTGCGAATAGGAGGTAATAATTTCTTTGTACCAAGGGGCTGACCCACTCGTCAATAGATTTTAAGATTGCTTAACTTCTTAGTTTGTGCTTATTTCAGTGAAAAATGTTGATTTCTTTGAAAAACGTATGATTAACATAAAAAATATTTGTATCTTCGAACCTGTATCTATTCGACCAGAATTTTATCCGTGATTAGAATGATACCGCATTCACAATTATTTGCCAAGTGGGTTTTCGCTTTTTTTCAAACGTTATAAAAAGATTCAGAATTCTATAATCAAAAGTAATTCGAGTTGTGGCTGAGACGTTGTTGCATGCAATTCGGTATCCAGTACCTTATTTGTCACCAAATATTTATAAAATGTTGTGTAATTAACCCTTTCCTGTTAACTAAAATGAGAACGCATACATAATGTACGGTTGACAATAAAAATTTTCTTACCAGTTTCGGTAAGAAGTTATTCCAATAAGCGTGGATATGACAATTTATCACAAGTGCTGGTATTCGGTTGGCCACAAAAACCGAGAGATCTGATGTTCTTCAGGACTAAAAAACTTATCGCGCCTTCTCTTACTCGAAATGAGTTCGTTGTTACTAAAAAAAAAACCCAGAAATAATAAAATAGACAAAAATAAAAATGTACTCAATAGAAATTGTTTAAGATATTCAGGTTACTCAGATTTCATGACCATTCCATAATATTCAACGATTTTGAGACACTAATGTCGAAAGAGAGAAAAAAAAAAAGGGAAAAAACAATCGACGAGTTAATCTCTGTAAGTTGCAGTAAGACTTTTCAAAACATCTGGCCAATAACAGCAAGCGATCGAACAGCAGATTGAACATTATTAACGTGAATATGGTGCGCGACGGTGTGATGATGGTCTTCGAGGACCCCGATCTCTCCATATTGAGCCCGACAGCGTTTTTGATGGGCGAATAAACTCCCGCTGTGACTGTAGGCTGCCCCGCACGTTTTACATATGTAAGGTTTTTCACCGGAATGAGTATAAGTGTGCTCCTTCAGTGTGCTAAGTCTCTTGAACGCTTTCCCACACGTTTTGCACAAATAATTTGCCTCACCCGTGTGGCGAGTCAAATGTCTTCTGAAGGCCGAGCTGACAGCAAACGCGGCACTACAAACATGACAAACAAATGGTTTGTCCCCCGTGTGGATGCGAAGATGATTTGCTAGGCTGGTCGTTGTTGTGAAACCGCTGTTGCATATCTTGCAAACGTGTGGCTTTACCCCTGTGTGCGTTCTCACGTGATAAGTTAACGACGAATTGCTCGGGTATACTTTGCTGCAAATATGGCAGAGATATTCTCGCGGTACTTTTTCCTTGGGTTTATTATGCGTCTTCTGATGAAGAGCCAGCCTGGCTTGGCTGGCGCAAACTTTTTCGCAAATCTCGCACGTCGCCGGCTCGGCTTTTGGCTTGTGCATCGACACGTGACGTCTGAGTCCTTTTTTTGTCGCCATGATTTTATCGCAATGCTGACACTTGTATTCGCCTCCGCCATCTTCCTCGCTGCCCTCTTTTCTCGTGCTCTCCCCACTATCCGTAGTTGGTTTCCTTTTTCTTTTAGGAATCGGTTCGTCATCCGAATCAAACAATTTGTTATCGTACATTAGATTATCCAACAGTCCGTGACCATGTTTTTCCGCATGTTTTTTCAGTGAGTCAGGTCGGAAAAACCATTTTTTACAAACGGTACAAGAATATTTTTTCTCTCCGTGAACAAGACTGTGTCTCTTTAAATTTTTCAACGTCGAACAGTACTGGCTGCAAGATTGACATTTATACAACTCTGGAGCATTTTCAAATTCGTCAGGTTCGTCGTTAGTTTCGCTCGCGTCGTCTGTATCGTCCTCGTTTTCAAGCTCGTTTATCGGGTGTTTTTCTTCGATCGGATCGTCGATCTTGATTTGTTTTATAATGTCGTTTACTTTCTCCGTGTGAGACTTCAGATGGCGTACCAAACTCTGTGACTTTGAAAAAGAGGCGTGACACAGTTGACACGCGTGCGGTTTGGAGACGTGTATCTTTTTATGTTTTTCCATATTTTCTAGCTTGTAAAACAATTTCAAGCATATGTCACATTTGTGTTGCTTTTCGTGAACGAGGGAATGTTTTTTCAGGCCTTTCTGCGTCGCGTATCTTTTCTCGCACACTTTGCATTTAAATTTCATTGAATCAGAATCTTGGCTGTCGCTATTTGCCTCGTCTTCATAATCGTCGTTACAATTGTCGTCGGTGTAACTCTTGGTAGGCAACGATTTCGCCTTTATATTTTGCGCCCGTTGTATGAGCGGTACATCTTCTCCTTCTGCGTTATCATTTAACAAACTTTCAACAAGATAATCCTCTTCCGACATTTCTGTACTTTTAGCTTCGTCTGGTTTTACGTCAGGCAATTCTGATGCCTCTTTTTGCTCCTCTATTCTCTCTAGCGACGGCCCGGTTCCCACATCGCCAGACTCCTCTAAATCTGTTTGCGGAAATGGAGAGTGACGAGTGTCATCTTCTAACGTCTCGGTTCTTTCGTCACCCTTGTTTACGTCGAATCCAATATTGCATATATTAAAAATTTTATTCTCCTCCACTATTCCTTCCCTCATTTTGTTTTCAGCTCCGCACGACTCAGCCGATTGAAAAGGCTCTCCTGACGTTGTAAAGTCCTGTGAACCTGCCGTCTGCATTTCTTGTTTCACGGAGTAGTTCCCTGGAGAATTTGTAGTCTTGGTTGTAAGAATAATTCGCGTTTGCGGTTCAGTTTGTGTGCTCGAATCCTAGAAAATGTAAAATCTGCAATTACTAACAAACACGAGCAATACGATATTAATCATTACAATTTTTGCAAAATAGCGGAATCATGTACCAACCGTAACGTTGGACTTTGCCGGTTTATTGTAATACAATCTCAATCGAGCATCCGAGTTCTGACATTGTTGTCGAAATTCGTGCGCTACAGTCGCCTTGTAGATACAGACATCGCAGATCAGCGAAGGCAGCCCATCTTCTTCTTGGACTTCTATCGAGCCGCAAACTTCTATTTTCTGATAAAGCCCAGAAAGTTCGCTCGCCTCGGGATCGGTGCAAAATAATGGCGACAAGTTTGTACTTTCCGAAAGACACACTCTGCACGCTCTGTCCAGATTAAGCGGCAAGTCAAAGTAGTTTGAATTCATTGTCTTTTCCAATTTGGAACTGTGCGACAAGCGCGGTGGTTCTGTGAACAAAATTCAACAATTATTCACGAGCACTTAATCTTTGTCTTTTGTCCAAATGAAAATTCACTTCTTACTCTTCCGTTATCGCTGTTTCAGCTAGTGAATGTTGAATGGTCGATTCATGTCTCAGCGTCAACGTTGAGCTTATCGACACGTGATGAGATTATCTGGAAATCCTTGATTCCGGTAGCTTCTCGTCGCACGGATTCACCTGGAGGAATTCAGTCATTCCGCATCAGGAATAGTCTCAACGAAGCGTGGCTAACTGTCGATACAACAAAAGCCTCGACATTCTTCAAGAGATTATGTATTACCTTTACCAACAATAGTAAGCAATTCTTCGACGGTCTACGGAACAAGGAAAATGTGACAAGAATTTGGCATGTTTCTAGCGAAAATGATTCGACAAAAAGGCGAGCCTCGGGTATAGAGTAAATTTGAAAATTTCCAACTAGCGTGAAAATAAACATATTTGAAAAATGAAATTAGTGTTAAAAATACTGGGTTCTCAACCTTTAAACATCCGACGCCGCGTGAACGTGTCACGATCTCGAGTTTACGTAGCAGCAGTGATGCCCAGACGAACCGAACATTTGTAGACTGATCGAGGTTTTCGAAGGTGCGGATTGGCCGGCCCGCCGAATCCTCGTATAGTTCGAATGGAAGGAGTAGCGCGAATATAACCGCCGCAATGAGCTTCGCAATCTTCCAAATCCACTCTTGACACCTCTTTGGAGCCTCTTCCTTTTGTTCAATGGCTTCTTCAAGCACCTCTGCTATTATGTTTCTTCCTCAAGGTTGAGAACAGGCTTTTTACCCGAGTCGGCATCTGTCATTTTCGATGAAAACTGCCTCCGCCGAATTCTCGGTGAACAATTTAGATCCCTGTTTTACCGACCTAACCTCAAAATTAAAAATTATCATAATCATAACAGTTATAAAGTGCCCCTGCAAATATGTCGAACCCGAGTTTGTCAACCTGTCAGTATTTCGTGAAGCGGAAAAAACGCCACTGCAGAATGACCGTTAAACAAGGCAGCAATTACTGTGGCGAGCATCTTCCGCAGGAGCGAGAATCTCCCTCTGAAAGCACCGGAGCTGGTAAAGCAAATCGAAAGAGGGTAGCGTGTCCGTTGGATCCGACTCAGTACGTGATTTTAATCCTAAATTGTTCAGTTTCATTTCGCATCGTCTTTTTTTACCAACTTCACATAAAATTTATAGAATCTTTCCAGCACCTGTTACGCAACTAAACTTGCCAAGCACCTTAAAGTTTGCAACGTCAAACAGCTGAAGGATGCGCAGCCTGACTATATAGTCAAAGGAATCAATTGCGGGGAAACTGGTACCGAAACCTTGCCTCACGTTCCGCTATCACAACTCGACAATTCCACCTTGGATAGAGTTTTGCAAAAAATCGATGCTGCTTATGGTTGGTTTTTTAATATCTTTGCTCGATCTCCGGAGTCTTAACTTCACGGTGATTCTCTTGCATTGTTGCTGACATTCCTACCTGATTTTCAGAATCTATGCCGCACATCCCTGAAATAATACTTGCTCATTCGGTCCTCGAAGATGAATTGAAAAATGACACCTATGGCAAAGATGTTAGAAAACATTTGCTTCAGAATGCATCTTTAATCGCCCATCTGCAAAGAGCTGATCTAGTTCGTGATAATACATGTTTCATCGAATTTGGAGCAGGAAAAGGTGAAGGGGATAATATTCTCACTGGTGTGGACGCGGCATCTTAATCGTCAGTGTTTCAAAAGTAAACTCAAATTCTATTAGCATCTGGATCAGTTCATGATAAATTTGAATCAGAGCTCTGTTAATTTTCAATGAAAAAAGGGGTGCATATGGAATGAGATGCTCAATTCGCGTTGTATCTTGAAACATCCATGTGGATTTCTATCATCCGAGTTGAATGTAACATTCACCCGATGAGTTCTATCTCATTCCTTATACATCCCTCTTTTGGTTGAAAATTAACAGAAATCTTATTTAAATTTATCATGAACTACAGAACTAATCCAAGTGCTTATAAAAGTACCGTTTATTTTTGAGATGCTGACAATGGATATGTCAAGTTCACACCGGTAATAACCCTTCGTTTTCGCAGTGACGTAGTTTATTCTGGTTTTAGGCAAACTAACGTACTGGCTAGCACAGGCAATTAAGGAGCAAAAAAGTTCCGCCGTCATGTTAGTCGATCGTTCAAGCCACCGACACAAAAGCGACAATAAATTGAAAAACGAAACAATCGGCCTAGATGTTATACGAGTCAGAGCAGACATCGCAGATCTTGCCTTGAACTCTGTGAAGGAAATAGAGCACTTTAAAAACAAAGTTGGTATAGCCAAGCACCTTTGCGGCGCCGCCACGGGTATGCTTATCCATTTACTATACCGATGAGAATATCCTAAATATTGAACAATGCCAGGCGATATTCGATACTGAACAATTACTTCGCAGATTTGACAATGCGCTGTTTAGTTCAAGCGATGCGTTGCGAAGTTGAATTCCATGTGGGCGGTATGGTGGTCGCGTTCTGCTGTCATCACAGGTGCGAGTATAAGCCGTACGTTGGCAAAGACTACTTGGAGAAGACATGCGGCTTTACTCCATCGGAGTTTTCGATACTCTGCAGTATCGCCAGCTGGGCAACATGCGGGTCTGGAAAAAGTAGGAGTGTTCAAAGTACAGAGCACGATAATGGGAGCGCGGGTGATCAGGATTGGTAAATTCCTCGGAATAGTCATTCAACGAGTACGCCAAAAAGCACAATGATCTCATCTTGAATTTACAAAACAATTTTCTGGCGTTTTCAGTTCCGATTCGATTCGACTACTCCAAAAACGCGAATCTGTCGGTAGGAAGGTGAAGACCTTGTTGAATTGGGGTCGTGTCGAGTACCTCAAGAACGCCGGCTTCGATTGTCAGTTGATAAACTACACCTCTACTGATGTCTCTCTGGAAAATATGTGCATCGTAGCGACGCGAAAATCTACGACAAAATGATCAGTTAATAAAATTTTACCACCGTTTCATCCGTGTCGAATTTTCTATGTAACTCTCTTTCATCACATATCAATTCGAAATCTGTTCAAGCCTGGGAGGTAGGCAACCCTGCAAACCCCCGAGCATTGCATTTTGCCTGTGCGCAACGGCGCAGGCGTATCTTTATTGCGTGAAGCCAAACAAGAATTCCTTCTAATGAGTGACGGATTTTGAGACGCGTATATTCACTTGCAGCAATGAATGAATCAACTTTTCATCTCCTTCTTATCACCAGGGAGGGCTGTAAAAGTGCGGAACATTTTATATCTTATATGCGCGTGTATAGTTGAGGTTTCATTCTGTATTACACACGGTTAGGTGGCCACGGGACTTCGCGGTGCCACGTCAATGGGGTTTCGACTCTGGATCCCTTCCCTTTCACGCAACTGTAAAGAATGTATACTATATCGATGGCTCTTAATAAATTTCACTCAACTTTAGAGAGCTTGATTACAAAAGACTTAACTTTAGCGTGATACTAATTATAATCCAAGTAATTCTACGGTCTCCGACGACAAAACAATCAACTACTATGCTTATGCATAGAAATTAATCGTTTTATCATCGAAGTCCGTAGAGTTACTCGGATTATAATCGTGACGCCAGAGTTGGGTCTTTTGTAATCAGCTTCTCTAAAATTAAGTGGTTTTTATTAGGGGCCATCGGTATTACAGATGGGTAAAGGGACTGAGCGCGAGTACAAGTAGCGCCGCGAGTGGTCAAATTTTTCCCTATCAACGGGACTTGCACTAACGTTGAGTCGTCTGGCGGTTATTTCTCATTATTTTACCGAAACAACAAATATTTGTAGCCAAAAAATGCTTCTTCCGGGCGTAAGAAAAGTGAAGGTTAATTGTTACGCTATCAGTTGTTATAATAGTTCCCAAAATACCGAGTAAACCGTTACTCACTGTCCCAATAATGAGACTATTCAAAACGATTAGTTGATTTCATGCCTTGACGTAGCCACGCAGCCTTATGATTGACTGAGTCACTGGCGTAGTCAGGGGAAAATGATCGTCGTTTGTTCAGACAAATATATATGATCGATTTAGCGCTATCGTTAATTTCGCACACGGCCCCTATACTCGTACAGCGTTGAGAAAACTTTCGCCCACTGAACTATAATACAATTGGAAAGAGCACTGTTGCATGGCCCATTATACGGCTGGTTTTTAGATATTACAGCTCGGAGATGAGGTGCAGTCTCTCTCGCACCGACACAGTCTTTAAAAAAGCTAATATACGCCTTGGGCACGCGTTTTCTTTCAAAAACACTGACATTAGATTTTTAATTAGACTGTCCCACGCATGCGCTGTAGTTAGTAGAAAGAGACAACACTTCACCTGCGAGTTATCTCTCTCGGCTGAAGCAGTAATCCACAGTGATCGTTCCAGCAGTTCGTTGATGAGAAATTTCCGCCCCACCCAAGCGCAGGAGTCACTCCGACGCACACATCGAAAGGCGTGAACCACCTGCGACTGACTCGATACAACATACTTAGACGGTCGAGAAAACACCGTCGAATCGTGAGGTGAAACGTGTGCGTCGAGTATTGTTGATATTCGGTAAGTTTGATATTGAAAATACAGTGAAAACCTTTTCCTCTTAGTCTCAGTGGTTCCCCGTTGCCACGGTTACTTTTTTCGAAATTTGAATTCACTACGCGTGTCCGTTACTACGGTATGTAGGTATATACTTCTATGTATGCATAACTGTAATCCGTTCGGCGGCGACGTTTGCCTGGCAGGCTTTGCCCTTTCGCTTCTGAAGAAACGATGAACAATCATATTTCAGTCTCGATTGGAAACATGCGAAATTCCTTATTTGCTTCGAACACATGTGAACAAGCTTCGTTATATCGGTGAAATCGGTTCTTTAGGTCTAAATCGTGATTCGAAACAGCGCGGCTCAGCATTTTTCGTTCCGTTTATTGTTAACGCTTGTGTGCCACGCCTCTGCGCGTTGAATATAAATTGAGCAAGATTGGTTCAACAATCCGTATCGAAATACGCACCGATTTACGTTCACGTTGTTGTTATTGTTGGATTATATTGTCTTTCGAAAAATGAAATTTCACCCCTTTTCCACATTGATTAACGAAGGAATTCAGTGATTTGGGTGATATATGTTTGTTGTACTGAAGTTAGTCCCATTTTTCTCTCTTTTTCAGAAGTAAGTGAGTAGTAAATTTGTAAAATGTCAATTCTAGAAGATCGGAAGGCGTACCTGGATAATCCGTTTTTCACTAAGCACCAGTACGGCGATTTTACCCCGTTCTACATCGCCATTACTATTTGCTCGGTTATCGGTGCTGTCCTATTTACACTGAACGTCATATTCTGTTGGTGTTCGCCGTGGCGTGGCTACTGGCAAAATCGCCACACCGGTAAGCAGAGAAAAATAATCATTTCTAGTCGTATACAATACAATCATAGACTTCAATCTCAACAAGGAACCCATCATCTAGCTATACAATCTGCACATAAGAATTTCTCTCTGGAATCTAGCGCTGAACGCGATAATTTATGAAATGATTCGTTGATCTTTGCAGGAAATCGATGGATACAGTCTGTCTGGACCAATACGCCGCATAAAAATCCACCGTTGGATCTCACAGAGCTGGAAACTGGACTGACGACTTACACGCGGCACCAGGAACAGATAGTTCAGTATCACCATCGGGAGCCTGATATCCAGGGGATACCGCAGTCGCAGGAATATATCGGACTGCAGAAGAGGGAAAGCGAGATATAAGGATCCACGTCTGACCTTGGTTGCGCTTAAAATCACTCGAGACTCGTTTGCAGCTGAGCTTATTTGCCTGACAATGTCTCTTCACGTCTTTTGGCCAGCCACTGCCTGCCTGACAATGTTCATAGTAGGCGTAATAATGATAATATTGAAGTACGGTCCTCGCTTGTTCAATGCCAGACACGTCCCTCTGCCTTCCGATCAGGAATGGGAGGCCAAGTCTTATTCTCGAGAAATATCAATCTCGATGGCGTAATGTTTTCAGTATTTTACTCCCTTTTTGTAATTTTTTTTCCCCATTTTTATCCGTCTAACTTCATCGCAGCTTTATTTTACACACACTTCTAATTCGAAGATTTTACAAAAATTATATCTCAATTTTTACTCAGTATATTATTGTTTTATGTGTAGAATTATGTTATTATATACTTCGAAACTAATCAAAAGCAACTGCCATCGTGTTAATAATGAAAGCTTAAATTTTCTATGTTGGCAGAAAACTTTTAACGTACTCGCGTTTTTTAGAACTTTTAACAGTTCATTCCGTCCAAAAACGTCCAAACCACCAAATGATTTTGACATTTTAATTTTAAATTGTAATTTCAACGTACGCGATTTTCATTTTTTCTTCTTCATTTTTTATAAAACCAAAATGATATTCCACGTTTTTATAACCGACGATGGAGGGTACAAATCGACCTGCAATTTATACCGCAGACCTGAATAATCATTCCAATCTAATTATAGTAAAAACATGAATCGTATTATACATATTATAAGAATCTCGTCCAAGGATACTCTGATAAATTAGTCTAACATATCCAAATAAATTTTTCTCCATTTTTTTAAGTCTGACGTTTTATTCGTCATGACAAAATATGATTCGATATAGCATCTATCGACAAATTTATCAGAATGTCAACAAGTCATACAGACTTATCGATATATCGATGATTCGCATCCGTCCAATAGTTTTTATATTTATACATCGTTAGTTTTAACGCTATATGTATGAATAACACATACATAATACATTTAAGCCTATCAATTGTACGCATGAATAGTATGTAACACAATAGTTATACATTTACACTATATATAATATTATTATATATTGTAATATATATATTTGTCACAAATTCATTTGAGAAATTTTTTCAATAAAATATAATGACTATCAATTACTGATTATTATCGGATTGAAAAATTCTTCCATAACTCCGCTTTGTACCAAAATAGTCGAACACGTCTCGATTGAATCGGTAAAATTCAATCGATCAATCGATCATTTCGTTTTTTTCTGAATCTATGCATTTGAAACGAAAATTTCGTAAGTTTCTTTATAATTTACAATTTCGTTTAAAATATTTTTCAAATTAATATTGTATTGTGTCGTCGATGGGACTCTGTAAAGAACAAAAACTGACTGCGAGGAAAAATAATCGCTGGATGTAATATGGCAATATCGAAAAGAAGAAAGAAAATTAATATTAGTAAGAGGAACCGGATGGAAATAGGTGAGTTAAAAATTTGAAAAAACATTACTCGCGTTATTTATACAGTATTTTTTTTCCCCTTTTATTTTCTTATTTTCTTCTTTTTTACTTTTATTGACAATATTGAATTTTTATCGATGTACAGGTGTTGTGATAGTAATAATAATGATGATAACGATTACAATATGTACGTATGTACCTCCCTTAAAACGTAATTTATTATCTGTTTTTAATATATCGATAAAATTTTACTTTTTCATTTCCAACTTTAAAATTTCTTTCTTTTTTCTTCCTTTATTCTCTTTTCTCTTCTCTATCTTAAACTTTTATCAGACAGTCATTTTGCCAGAGCCAGAGTTAATTTAAAACCGTATCAGTATCACGAAAACTATCGCGTTAGCGCATAAAGTTATTTTTTTTCCTTAGTCTATAAATCTTCTTCATTCTTCTTCTTCTGAAATAATAACAACATTATTAATTTAATATAATATACATTAATAGCTCGATATTTAATTGAAACTGACCGACCGAGCTGCACGTAAAAATACAAAATGTAGGTATAAATATTTTCCAAATTTTTCCATTCGTACATAATTATCTTGCAGAGAAATTTAAGTTAACAAGAAAACAAAAATGAAAGGTCAGTATATTGAATAATGAAAAATTCCCAATAGTGGAAAATCCTTCTCGCTCGGTTTAAAAGTAAAATATTCTTCGTATTATAGTTAAAATTTTCGTTGCGTATCGCGTTAATTATACGGTACAACAATAACAACAATGATAATAATAACAATATTATCATTATCATTATTATTACTATTATTATGTATTTGCACGTGTGTATATGCATGTTATAGAAAACATTACCCCATGACATATACACATCTATATTAAATAATATAGATGTATACAATGCGACCAATATATGTATTCCCTATAACAACAACAAAAATAATAATAATAATAATAATAATAATAATATGAACGAAAGAAATGAAATATAATCATGATTTATTATGTTATTAATAATACATTATATCTATAATCGGAGCATTAAATCGAAGTGTACGATTAGAAGTGTTGTTTTATTTTATTTTTTTTTTATTTTTTTTTTTTTAACCTTTCTTTTCTTTTCTTTAATGTCATCATATATATAATTAAAAAAAAAGAAGTCTAACCATTACAGATGTATATAATTATGTATATAATATTATAAATCGTCACAATTTAAGAACTTTTTCTACGATTCAATAATAATAACATACGCTCTATGATTGACGCTATATGTTACAACGCGGCAATAACACATCGAGATTTTGTATTTATTCATTTATTTATTTATTTATTTATATTTTTGGTTTGTTTGTTGTTGTTTTTTTTTTGTTTTAAATACCTTTTTTGTTTTTTCAAATACTTTTCTCATGTACGCGTTACGTATTGATTATATATATATATATATATGTGTGTGTGTGTGTGTGTGTGTTTGTTTATGTGTATATATCTGTGTGTGGGTTTGTGTATAATAACACAACACAAAGAATTTTACATATTCTTATATGCCGTGTATTTGCATGTATTAATAATGTGAAGCACATAGTGTTTTTCGTTTTTCTTCCTGTCCTTTCGCTTGTGTTATATGTATATATATATACCGTGTGTCCATGAGGAAAGTGCGCACCTTACGCACGTGCGCCAAGTCGTTAGAATTTCATTGGCCGATAGTTAGCACCTGATTGGTCAGCTGACGCAGTACCAATCGCGATTACCAGAAAATGTCCCTAGGAACCTATAACTAACGGAGGGCTCCTAGGGACATTTTCTGACAGTCGCGATTGGTATTGCGTCAGCTGGTCAGTCAGGTGCTAACTGTCGGCCAATAAAATTCTAACAACTTGACGCACGCGCGTAAGATGCGCAATTTCCTCGTGGACACACGGTATATTGTATAAGTATTATTTTAAATAGACGTTTAATGATATAATTAACCATCGTAATTAGTGTATTATGTAGTACATTAGGTATATTATGTGTAAGGTAGATACTATATGTATAATAATGTTATAAATGCAGGTGTGTCAGTGTTACCAAGTCTGATGATAACCTTACATTCTATTATACCAACGGAGAGTTTGTCCTATTTTTTATTACACAGTGTATAGGTATACTATTAGGTATACTGCTATGTGTAGGTTTATTATTTGATGATATGGTATTAGAGTGGGTGCAATTCATCGTCAGACTAATCATTGCAATGGCCTGCATGTCTGCCCGTCTCTACGTTTTTTGCAAATTAAGGATATTATACATTATCTCGATCCTTACATGGAATTTTTCATACCCACGAACGGGTGTTTCTGTCAAGTTTTCTTTTAATTCACTTTCACTTATCTCGCTTTATGAATGAATAATAATTATATAATAACGGAAGATCGTATATGCATATATACATGTATATATAATATATAATTAGACAAAAGTTCCGCGATGAAATTATAATAAAATATATATATACTATACGTATTATGTATATACCGTTTGCGATAATTATTATCTTCGTAATTCACTGAAACGATTCCAGAGCTAATTTTTATTGCATCGTTAATTTTTATTTATTATAATTTCGTTGAGTATAAGAAATTCCAAGAAATTCCGAGACTTCAGTGTATCCGAATGTATCACATATCGCGATTCTGTACAGATTCTTATTAATTCTCTTTCATTCGTCGTATAAGGAGTTTATTGTACGTTTTAATGACTTCAGGAACGAATTTCGTAATCAAAGGAGAAAAAAAAAATATTGTGAGGAATAATTTTACGGAAGTGCCTACGAATACGAATTATTTGGCGACGAAACTTGAAATGAAGAAATCAAACTTTTACAGACAACACAAATGCGACGGCTTCGAGTTAAATTCCGAAATGCAAGATCCCGAAAAATAAAGTTTCGATAGAATGAAATTTCGAAAATTAAAATATACTCACCATTCGAACTTTGGTGTTTCGTCAAAGTTTGATTTCTTTGCTTAAAGTATCGCCACGAAAAAAATTAAAATTCGGAATTTGGCGTTTTCGAACTTTTTCAAATTAACGAAAAACACACTTAGGTACCACATGTAGCGTCATCGAAGATTTCGACGTACGTACGATGCAAAACGAAAGACGAGTCTGTTTGAATCTTGATTATGTTATACTGAATATTTGGTTGCCCATATTTCCATATGGATGCTTGGCGGTTTCTAATGGTTACACGTAGTAAATGACAACTACTTATCGACTACTTGTAAATGCGTATTTGGTACTCCGCCGTAATGCGTAGACGAGTTTAAATAACGAGATGCTGAACAACGATAATATAAAAATAAAAAATATCACCGAAATACAAAATAATTAAGGAGAGAAAAAAACTTGACCAAACAGAATCGAAAGAATTTATAATATATTTTGTTGCCTTGATACGTTTCTGACTTTTCTATATGTATACATACCTATATACATATAAATAGTATTAGTAATTATATGTATATGTGTGTATAGCAGCGATTATTGGGCAGTTGGATGGTTAATTAAGCAACAACAGGCCAAAGACTCCAGTCATTATATAGGTATGTTCGATATTCTAAAATTATTCTTTTACTCTCTAAATCCTATTATTATTACATTTAGGTATAATAACAAGATCTGGCCAAAACGTGATTATAAACTTCAACAAATATCCTATATAGCACACGATAACTATATCATATCAATAATAATAAAAATTAATAATAATAATAATAGTAATAATAATAATATAAACCTAAACGATCGATAATTACGACATTATTATAATATTGTACAAATACGAATGATTTCGTGTAAATGCGTAATAAAATGTCTACAATAAAGATGATCATTTGGCCACGTAAATTGGAAGCAATTGTTATTTTAATATCTTTGACCCTTACTTTCATAAATTTCGACGAATCAATTACGTACATTATATTAATCTGCGATCTTGCACAGAACGGAAATAATAGCAATATTAATAATAAGAATAACGACGACAACAACAACAATAATAATGTTTATAATAATAATGATAATAATAATGATAATAATACAATAATCAATTTTATATTATCTATACATAATATCAATTATAATGATAATTGTTATTATAATTAATATAATATATACGTATATAGTATTATTAAGATATCCATATATAATGTATATATCAACTAAATAATTAATTCATTTGGCAATAATATTTTAGTTGAAGAATTATTAACGTTGATGGTTAAAAAAAAGGGTGTAAAGAAAAATCAATAAGAATTTAAAAACAAAAAAAAAAAAAAAAAAAAAAAACACACAAGGAAATGAGTCATGATAAAACGAAGTAGGGTGATTTATTTTCTACCCCGAAACTTAAGAATTTCTTTATATAATCGCCGTATAATCGGATGATATGCGGCGCTGTATACACATACGCGATATTATACAATTATTATAATCGATGAGTGCTGATGATTTTTATGTAGCGGTGATAATTTACTGTTTACCAGATTTCTTGTTTGACCGATCGCCTGGAACGAGAAACAACACTCGGTGTATTTTTCCGATCTCATATAATTATCATATTCGTGAATTATGTCTTTCCCTCCCTTACATACCGTGTGTCCATGAGGAAAGTGCCCCCCTTATGCGCGTGCGTCGAGTCATTCGAATTTTATTGGCCAACAGTGACTGTCCGAAAATGTCCCTAGAAGCCCACAGCTAACGGCGGGCATCTAGGGACATTTTCTGAAAGTCGCGATTGGTATTGTGTTGGCTGCTCAATCCTGTAACTGTCGGCCAATCAAATTCGAACGACTTGAAGGTACGCACTTTCCTCATGGACACACGCTATATGTATACATAAATTTTATTTGTGGGAAACCGCGAAATCACGCGGAGGAAAGTGAATATAATTATATTTGTGGTAGAAAATTTTCAAGGGTACGTAATGCATGTAAAAAATTAAGGTAATAATAATAAGGATGACGTTGGAACTTACTTTTCGGAGTTTTCTTCGCGTTGGTTTCCGGCTTGCATCTCTTTGTACGACGTCGCGTTTTTTCGCAGGAACGATCGCTGTCCGGTTTCAGATTGTCTATCCGGTTCATCTGCTGATCGACGCATTCGCTCCATGTTCCCTTTTCGTAGCGACACTCTGTGCTCAGCGCCACGCATATAATCATACAACGAAAAACTCTGTTATCATCGTTACTCACGTGTCTGGGTATAATTTAAGGTTATGTAGTACTTCTTCCTTACCAACCGAGCAATCTCACCCTTTTTCTTTCTGCATTAAATAAACAAACGAGCGGAAAGGCTTTAAATTTCTACAATGCGTCGCTGTTTTGTAGCGAAATTCAAGAAGGTTACTCATATCTCGAAAATCGCCACAAAAAATTGAACCTTTTTCGTTTGTTTGTTTATTTGATGTAAGAAGGCAAAGAGAGAGCTTGCTTGGTCGGTAAATGTAGGAGTATGTACTACAGGACTTTGAAGTTTTTTTTAGGTATTACACCGACTATAGATATGTTCAGAAAACCCGTAAAAAGAAGAAATGAAGAAAAAAAAAGAAGGTGCTATGTTTTACCGATGTTGAAAATTCTCTACCTTTCTTGCATTTCTTGTCGAGTTTCTTGATCTTGTCGCACGTCTTTGGGTCGCCCTTTTTCAGGGTTAAAGTCCGGCTCCGCGTGTTCGTCTTAACATCGCAAGCCGACCAGTCGCTCTTCTCGTACCTGCAGGACGCTGTACCGGCGGAAACTGCTGGTTAGTAGCAATAACATACATTATATAACAATAGCGTTAGAAAGTCAAAAATAAAAAAACCTCACAAATGTTGAATCGATGGTATCGTACTGGGAGTTTTTCTTGAAAGGACCGGATCGTAGCGCGCATGCTTCAACTTGTTTAATTTTGATTGACTGATATCCGTGTTTGCAATCTGAAGCAAACCTTTGCTGACAATAACTTCTCGTATATTAACTTTCCGTCGACAAGGTAGAGTTTCACTGACTCCGTCGGCAAGGTGAAGTTTTTACCGACTTCGTCGGCAGGGTAGTTTTTACCGATTCCGTCGATAAGGTAGGTCTAGAATATTCTTTCTCTGTGATAGTTATTTGAAAACATTTTCACAAAATTGGTCACGCTTAGATGAGTTTCAATCGTCGAGCAGGACCTTTGAAGAAAAACTCACGGTACAAGGAGAGCATTTGACGAAGGTTTAATTATGAACGTACCGCGATCCTTGGCACCTCGTGAAA